>NC_139647.1:11332522-11482522 GCF_964638095.1 Poromitra crassiceps | reverse complement strand
ATGGGGAAGCTGTGTTGTGAATAGATGTAACTTTCATAGACACACTGCGAAGCTACAAGAGACTATGAAAGTGTGATTTACATTCCCTAATCAACACACTGTTAGCCGCCATTTCAAGTCATGAATATTCATGAATGAAAGCCCTGAAGTCATGCCTTGCATTTATGTAGTTTGTCTTTTTACAACGAATGCCAATCTGCTCACAGAGACGCAGTTGTACAATCACCCATGTTCTATTTGCTTGCTTGAATTTTAATTGAACTCCCACGGCAATAAACCGGAAGAAAACCCCCAGGTGACTAAACCACCTTTTAAACTGAGTTGAGGCTCTGAATTCCTACATGTAGACTGATTCAGTGTTATTCACTGTGTAGATATTGATGACACCACGTAAATAACAGCCACATCATCCTATATGTTTCATTATAAAACGGCTCTCTCAAATCAAGCAATCTGATTGGTTCACAGCCATTGTATAAATCCAATAACCCACTCCAATAACCCATGGCCATGGGTTATTGGTTGCCATGGCAACTCTCTTACTAAAAGCCTTTGGTTACCTCAAAAAAAACAAATGGCGGAGACAGCTGTCAGATCCTTGTGAATCGATCTTCGCTTATAACTTTACTAATACTTCGCAGAAAATTATGTTTTGTACAAGAATAGATGCGGGCTAATGTCTTCTTTGCAAAAAAAAGGCTGTTAACCCCGCATTTAACCCCGCATTTAACCCCGTAACGTTAGTTGGTGTCGGGCTTTGCAGAAAGCACTCAGCTTCTCAGCAAGCGCTGAGAATGCAGCGCTGCGCTCGAGCTGCCTGTCGGGGTTTCCAGAAAGCTCTCAGCTTCTCAGCAAGCGCCAGGATTGGCCAATGTCAACTTCAGTCTCCAGAACGATCCAATCAAATCACCCGCACGTCTATCTTCTTGCTAGAGGTCCCGCCTTACAGTAGTGTTTCAACTGACTCTATCAGAATACCATGCCAGTCGGACTTATAGTATTATTATTATATTTATATTATCATACTTGGAAACCGTTTTATAAAAGCAATATAGCACTCGAGCAGCGTGTGTTGTGGCATATATCCCGCTGATCAGTTGTTATCCCACGAGGCCGCAGGCCGAGTGGGATAACAACTGATCAGCGGGATATATTTGCCACAACACACTAGCTCTCATGCTATATTGCTTAATTATAAAAGTCTGTGCGGGGTTTCTTTCTTCCTTTTTATGATTGTCTCCCATTTTCTCCCTGTTACGTCCCTTAGATGAGGAGGTGTAACATAAAGAAGGTGTAACATAAAATAAGTCCAGGAAAGAGGGAGTGAAACTGAAGTAAAGTGTACCAAAAACCAAAAGAAGGATTTCTTTTGATTTTTGATTGTCAACCAGCTCCAGGTGAGGGCTCCTCACCTCAATCATTGCAGCAGAGGGGGGCATGTCTGAGGCATGGAAAGAAACAGCCACACACACCAACCAAGGAACACAGGCCCAAACACTCCCCAATTGTACTTGGCCAATCCCCCCTGCTGTCCCGGTTGTTGCTCCACCCCCTCTGCCGATCTGGGGAGAGTTGTAGACTAGCACATGCTTCCTCCGATATAGTGCAGTCGCAAGCTGCTTCGTTTCACCGGCAGGACGTATTTTGCTAATGTTTTGTTTCAAATTTATGTTGATGTTCTACATAACCTGGTTTTCAGACATGGAAAATGCAGATGTTTCATTGTGGCAATTCTGGGAATCAAATAAATGAATGAAAACACATGAGGAGTGGCAGGTTTGAAGGAGGTACGCTCTCACATCTGTGTTTACCTTAGCTTGTCGAGGGGCCAGTTTCCTCCTCCTCCTCAAGTGATTGATGGGGAAAGGTTTTGACAGTTTGATGGGAGCTTGATTGATGGCTATCCCTGACTGACTGTATCCCACCTGTCAGGGGGGAATGAATTGTCCATCCCATCAAAGATCACCTTTGATCTCGCCTGTGGAGATAGTGAACAGGCACCAGCAGAGAGCTCTGGTGCAAAAGCGTCAAATAACCAGACAACTGGGAGAAAATGTGACTCTAACACCCTGTATCCGCTCAATCAAGCTCATTCTATGGAATTGCTGGGTCTTCTAAGCCACTTCCCATATGGAGTTTGATGTGATACGGTGTGAAGGTCCTTCACGAGGTCCTTCCATGATATGTTGATAATTGAACACCATGACAAGATGCCGGTCTGACTGACTCAAAGCACAGTCAAGCCACTTCTCCATTACAGGTAAACGTCCGTCTGTAAATCAACCAAGAGCCAGCGTGACCTCTTCGACCTTCAAATGTTGATGTGCAAATATGTAAGCAAACATCTAGAAGGGTCATCTGTAGTGGGAATTTGTAGTGTTTAAGTTGTCAGGCAGACTTTAACATGCTTATCCCAAAGGCAAATGTTTCTTCCCAGACCAGAAGCCCTCGCCTCCTCACCGCCTGCTAAGCACAAAGAGAGAGAGAGAGAGAGAGAGAGAGAGAGAGAGAGAGAGAGAGAGAGAGAGAGAGAGAGAGAGAGAGAGAGACCGGAGGTGAACAAATACTTTTAATTCGTTATTTTTTATTTAATTTTCTTAAAGGGATAGTTCAGTTTGTTTGAAGTGGGGTCCTATCAGCTAGTTCGATACACTAACTTAATTAGGTACAGTTAGTGTCCTCTAGTAAGAGAGTGGCGTCAGCGGAGGACCAAAATGCGAGACTCATTAGCCAATGAACAGCCAGGAATGGGTCTCGCGCTAGTTTTGCATGCTAAAATAAAGCCGATAATGTACAATTTGATTCATTTCAAGGGATGAAAAACCCTTTCAAAGTACAACACTGTCTATTTTGCTGCAACTCGACAGTGCTGCTTTTTTTACTGAAGAGTTCCACTCTCTACTTCCTGGAAAAAAACTGGTCCATATGAGTGAATGGAGATGTCGGAACTCTTCTATTATACGGCTCTGGGTACAGTGTTCTGGAGGCTGGGCGCATTGTGGAACGAGACCGCGCACTCAGCGCCAAACCAACCTTTTCTCTGGGGGTCAACAACTAAAATTAGCCACCTAAAACAACGCCCACCTAAACAAATCGATATCCGTGTACATGCACGCTCTATTTTGACAATTTTCAGCGCTTTACTTTTCCGCAAAACAGCAGTTTCATTCGGCACTGCTTTTTCTCCCAACCGTACAACTACCGTATTCCTTCCTTCCTACATTTACTGCAAGACACATAACTGACTTGTATCTACTTTTAAATTCTCAAGTATGTTTTGTTTATGGCAGAGTCTGGGAAGAAACATATGATTCCTAAATGGAATTAACCATGCTTTCAAGTGCAATATCGTCATATCTGCATTTTGGGAACATTTTCAATGATGTTTAATATTGCATCCATTTAGAATGTACTGGCTTCATGTTACCCCTCTACTGCGATATAGTACACAGTGTTCTTTCTGCCTAAGCTTCTCTCTATATTACAAGTTATTAAATTACTCATAGAATGATGATACCGTAGAATATGTTTAGCTTCCTCCTACAGTATATGGCACAGCCAATGGGTCTGTAGCCTGCAGAGACTTGCCTTTACAAAAATTGTCGATGCTATTAAATCTATAATGATGTAGCCATGACCCCTGCTTTAATTATTTTCAATCATTTCAAATCATTTCATGTGCCATACAAATAACGTTCAACAACAACGTTTTTAACCATTTTCAAATGGGGAGAGAGACATTTTTCTTCATTTCTTTCCTTGTAAGCTCGGTCTAATTTTGCATAGAATATAATGCATTTTACAAGCCACATTCCCTGAGAGGATCATTTGGCCTGTGATCATGCCTTGCGGGGGAAGACTGTGTGTTTTTTTATTGAAATAATCTCTCAGTAGGAGAGAAGTTGCCCATGTGAGAAATCAGATTTTCTGGCAATGCACCAGAGTGCAGAGAAGGAGGAGGAGCGCAGAGGCATAGAGGTGGGGAGCGGAACTGTAAGAAGGAGGAGGAGCGCAGAGGCATAGAGGTGGGGAGCGGAACTGTAAGAAGGAGGAGGAGCGCAGAGGCATAGAGGTGGGGAGCGGAACTGTAAGCACAAGCTTGCTCTTGTTGTCGACTACATCAGACATGGCAAACGACCCTTCTCTCCATGGCTGACGGTTGATTGCTACCACAGAACCTATTTACAGGCTTGGGGAGTAATGCATTACATGTAATGGGATTACGTAATTACAAAAAGGTGCCTTACAGTTACAAAAGAACACAAATGTAATCAAGAGTACATTTTAAATGGAGTAAAAACTGCGATTACTAGCAGGATTACAATTTTAAAATAAACAACGATGCACAACACTTGCCTCATAAAACACCACTCTGGTCCAACCCGGTCTCACAACAGTTTGTGATATAATAGTCTGTGTTATTTTTCACTTTGCACAGTATTATTATTAATGAGAAACAGGCGACATGAGATTGATTGGCTGGAAGCCTGCTGTAACAACACATCAGGTCTGATTGGCTGAAAGCCTGCTGTAACAACACATAAGGTCTGATTGGCTGAAAGCCTGCTGTAACAATACATAATGTCTGATTGGCTGAAAGCCTGCTGTAACAACACATAAGGTCTGATTGGCTGAAAGCCTGTTGTAACATCACATAAGGTCTGATTGGCTGAAAGCCTGCTGTAACAACACATAAGGTCTGATTGGCTGAAAGCCTGCTGTAACATCACATAAGGTCTGATTGGCTGAAAGCCTGCTGTAACAACACATAAGGTCTGATTGGCTAAAAGCCTGCTGTAACAACACATAAGGTCTGATTGGCTGAAAGCCTGCTGTAACAACATAAGGTCTGTTTGGCTGAAAGCCTGCTGTAACAACACATAAGGTCTGATTGGCTGAAAGCCTGCTGTAACAACACATAAGGTCTGATTGGCTGAAAGCCTGCTGTAACATCACATAAGGTCTGATTGGCTGAAAGCCTGCTGTAACAACACATAAGGTCTGATTGGCTAAAAGCCTGCTGTAACAACACATAAGGTCTGATTGGCTGAAAGCCTGCTGTAACAACACATAAGGTCTGATTGGCTGAAAGCCTGCTGTAACAACACATAAGGTCTGATTGGCTAAAAGCCTGCTGTAACAACACATAAGGTCTGATTGGCTGAAAGCCTGCTGTAACAACATAAGGTCTGATTGGCTGAAAGCCTGCTGTAACAACACATAAGGTCTGATTGGCTCAAAGCCTGCTGTAACAACACATAAGGTCTGATTGGCTGAAAGCCTACTGTAACAACACATAAGGTCTGACTGGCTGAAAGCCTGCTGTAACAACATAAGGTCTGATTGGCTGAAAGCCTGCTGTAACAACACATCAGGTCTGATTGGCTGAAAGCCTGCTGTAACAACACATAAGGTCTGATTGGCTGAAAGCCTACTGTAACAACACATAAGGTCTGATTGGCTGAAAGCCTGCTGTAACAATACATAATGTCTGATTGGCTGAAAGCCTGCTGTAACAACACATAAGGTCTGATTGGCTGAAAGCCTGCTGTAACAACACATAAGGTCTGATTGGCTGAAAGCCTGCTGTAACAACACATAAGGTCTGATTGGCTGAAAGCCTGCTGTAACAATACATAAGGTCTGATTGGCTGAAAGCCTGCTGTAACAACACATAAGGTCTGATTGGCTGAAAGCCTGCTGTAAGAACACATAAGGTCTGATTGGCTGAAAGCCTGCTGTAACAACACATAAGGTCCGATTGCCTGAAAGCCTGCTGTAACAACACATAAGGTCTGAAATAACTGTTTTTTTAATGCCCTCCTGAGGAGCATGCCCCTGGACAAAGTAGCCAAATGTAGGAAAGTTGTACAAAAGTAATCCAAAAGTAACGGAAAGTAATCAGTTACATGACTTTACTATTGCGCTACTTGTGTTAAATTACTAATGATAAAACGTCTTAAGTGCAACATCTTAACGTCTTAACCTGCACTGTAACATCGTAACAGGTAGGCTAATTAGTAATTGTATCGGATTGCATTTTTAAAGTAGCCTAACCCTCCTAAGCCTGCCTATTTACAATCATTATCCTGACTACCTGCAGCTCCTGCAGGCTGTAGTGTGTCTGTTAGTGATCTTTAACTTGGAGGCAGCCTCTGCTAAAGCCTTTTGCTTAATAAGCTCATTTTCCTACTCCTCCTGTCCACTCTGCCTCTCAATTTCCTTGAAACTGTGTGCGCCCGTGCATGTGTGTGCGTGTGTGTGCGCGTGCGTGCGTGTCTGCGCGTGTGTGTGCGTGTCTGCGTGCGTGTGTGTGCGCGTGCGTGTCTGCGCGCGTACGTGTGTGTGCACATGCGTGTGTGTGCGCGCGCGTGTGTGCATTGAGTGTGGGTGTGTAAACAATGTGCACTACATCGTTGCCGTGCTTGTTAGCCATCTGGGACTCCCCTGGGGCATGTGTCCCTATCCCAGGACTTCTTCATGCTGTGGTTATAACAAGCAGTCGATGCGAGGCCATAGAGAGCTTGCAAGATTGCAGTCAATGGCAATTTCATGTGCCACACAGAGTGCAAATGAGCCTCTGCAAATATTACCCAGGCCCTCAATCTAGCGCGTTGTCACTGATAGCAGGAAGGCTCAGCCACTTATACAGGTAGCAAAGCCTGCGGGCTGCAGGCAGCACAGCTTATTGTATTAACATGTTGTTCATCCACACTCCAGCCATGGATCACTGACAAAATGCTTATTTAAAGATATTTAAAGTAGGTGATTAAAACTAAGGTGAAAAGAAAAGTAGCATAACTCAAGCTAGCTGAAACGACACAGGTTTCAGCTTCACTCGCTGTAAACTGTGTAATCTTACCATATCGCGCTGGTGCGTTACATTTGGATAATTATCTCAAATTAAAATCAACAAAGCTTTATTATCAGATTCGCTATCATCCCTCATGAGTACTCTTCTTCCCAGCTTCTCAACCACAAGACAAACACAAACCACCGGCGCAAATTGTGAAAATCCTCTTCCTAGATGTAAAAAGTAATTCTGGATGCTGATCTTTCTTTAGTGGTGGCCTACAGTAACCTGGAAAGACATTCCCCTAAATGTACGCAGCATCTTTTCTTGGCTTTAAACGGCTGTGTCATTGGGTCTTCTTAGTTGGCAGCTGACTGACCTGTTCAATAAAGTTTTTAGATCATTTAGATGAAGAAGTGCATGCTGGGCAGCTGTGGCTCAGGAGGTAGAGCGGGTCGTCCACTAATCACTTTGGATAAAAGAGGTTGGTGGTTCGATCGCCTCCAGTCTGCATGTCGACGTGTCCTTGGGCAAGATACTGAACCCCAAATTGCTCCCGATGGTTGTGCCAGCACCCTGCGTGGTGTGTGAATGAATGTACAGCAGGGGTGACTGTATAGACATGCTTCAGATAAAAGCACTATATATAAATGCCGTCCTCATAAGTACAAAAATAGAGGATGATGTGTATGTACTTTTAAGTAAGCCAAGTTTCCTGTAGATACAGGAGGTGTTGAATAACACATAGGAGTGAAAGCGCCATCTTAAAATAAGAACGGCGAGCGAGAAGTTCATCTAGTAAATGAGAGTGAACGCTGTGGGACAGCCTCGTGGCATTGTAGATAGGGCCATTAGCAGGTAGATGACTCTCTTAAGTGTCCTGACAGTGTCTCCATTATTCCTGGAGGTCCAGGTGACTTAGGCCCCTGTGTCAGAGATGTGCACAGCGCCTGGAGCTGCAGGCCATCCCTCTGAATGAATGATGAAGCGAGCTATGTTCTAGCCTGGAAGCTCCCAAATGCAATGATGCTTTTCTGCTTCAAATATGGAAATGAAATGAGAGGAGTAAAAGAGAGAGAGAGAGGGCACTATATATATATATATATATATATATATATATAATCAAGGAGAATAGGGAAAAGGAGCATGAGAAAAGGAAGACCTCTGAGAGGAGGGGGCAACGCAGCCCACTTCATGAATTAACAAAGCCGTGGTAATGGAGTCTAAGGTCTCATTGCTATTTGTGATGGAGGCAGCCATGATGGAGGCAGCCATGCATTCACTCTCCACTTATTAGGAAGGAGCGGGGAGACATGGTTCTTTTGATTAATACTCCCGCCTTTGTGGGGCTGGTGGAAGGTGGGTGAGGGGGTGGGGGGTACCAGGGTGTCATGAGGGGCAAGAAGAAGAATGGAAGAGAAGATAAATCCCTGAGAGGAAAAAACACCAGCTGACTGACTCACTGCAGGACAGTCACATGACTGACTCACTGCAGGACAGTCACATGACTGACTCACTGCAGGACAGTCACATGACTGACTCACTGCAGGACAGTCACATGACTGACTCACTGCAGGACAGTCACATGACTGACTCACTGCAGGACAGTCACATGACTGACTCGGTGCAGGACAGTCACATGACTGACTCACTGCAGGACAGTCACATGACTGACTCACTGGAGGACAGTCACATGACTGACTCACTGGAGGACAGTCACATGACTGACTCACTGCAGGACAGTCACATGACTGACTCACTGGAGGACAGTCACATGACTGACTCACTGCAGGACAGTCACATGACTGACTCACTGCAGGACAGTCACATGACTGACTCACTGCAGGGCAGTCACATGACTGACTCACTGCAGGACAGTCACATGACTGACTCACTGCAGGGCAGTCACATGACTGACTCACTGCAGGACAGTCACATGACTGATGACTGACTCACTGCAGGACAGTCACATGACTGACTCACTGCAGGACAGTCACATGTGACTCACTGCAGGACAGTCACATGACTGACTCACTGCAGGACAGTCACATGACTGACTCACTCAGGACAGTCACATGACTGACTCACTGCAGGACAGTCACATGACTGACTCACTGCAGGACAGTCACATGACTGATGACTGACTCACTGCAGGACAGTCACATGACTGACTCACTGCAGGACAGTCACATGACTGACTCACTGCAGGACAGTCACATGACTGACTCACTGCAGGACAGTCACATGACTGACTCACTGCAGGACAGTCACATGTGACTCACTGCAGGACAGTCACATGACTGACTCACTGCAGGACAGTCACATGACTGACTCACTGCAGGACAGTCACATGACTGACTCACTGCAGGACAGTCACATGACTGATGACTGACTCACTGCAGGACAGTCACATGACTGACTCACTGCAGGACAGATCCTGATCCTGAATGAATGAATGAATAAGTTTATTTCGGTACATGTAAAAGACTGATTTCTCAGCCTGCGTAACCGAAAGGGTGTAGGTAGAAGCAAAGCTTATACTGACCTACCCCTTTTACCTTACAATTATATGATTCTATGATCCTCTTGCGATACATTATCGATACACTAGCGCCGTATCGTCATACCATATTCTGATACCATATCATGACATTTACCGTAATGTGTATTTTTTGCATTAATTTGTGTGTTTTCTTACTGTAATTTGCACATATTGAAAAGATTTTAGTGAAGCATTATTTGGTATCCTTCCTTTAAACATTTTAACTTCACACTTGGAGTCGTGGACAAGTGTCAGTCAGTATGTCTTAAAAAGGCACTATGCAGTGTGCACTTGTTTCATGTCGGTTCTGTCAATAAATACCTAATTTCTCCTTTTTGCCTTTTTAGGAGTATTTTTTCCTCTTCAGTTACACAGATATCGTGATGTATCGTAGATGAAATTTCTTGCAATGTATAGATTATCGCAGAAAAAGGGTATGACTCAGGAAGGGTCTTAATTGTTACACTGGCTAACCAATTAATCAACCAAACCAGTAATTTGTTTGTTTGTTTTTTATTCGTGTAAAAAACCTCTCTGGCTTGTATGAAAGCAAACTGCAGAAAAAATAAACAGTGCAAAACAATGTAGGTCTATCATTTTCTCATAACCAAGGAACTGGAGTATCACTGCCAAGCCTTATGTCAAGGTTGTTTTGAGTACGGCTAATACAATAAAAACTACAAAAACACTGCGTATTGGCAAATAGTCAAATCAAATGGCTCCTAATCAAGGTGAAGACATTCATATAGAGTTTCAGCTGCATACAGCGGCTACCAGCAGATGGCGGCTTATTCCCCTGATTTCCTAAAGTGCTGCGTGCGCCTATCACTCCCAATGCAGAAGCCCATGTTCAACTTTGAGCAAGTCCACGTCATCAGTCAGGTCAAAGGTCGCTCGCTCTCCCTCCCCTAAAGAGCACTGGCTCTGCTTTTTTCCCCACTCTCTCATGTTGCAGGGGGCGGGGCCTATATGTTGCACGTACGTCCACTAAAAATAAAAAAGATTGGCTCAGATTGTTCTTGTAAAAGAGAGAGAAATGAACACTGTATTGACCTTGCAGCTGCATGTTGTTCACCCTGTTAGTAACATGCTAGTTAGTAACATGTTAACATGTTACTAACATGTTCACCCTCTGCCTGCCTGCTGTCGTCACATTGGTAGAGAGATAGAAGCTCCCGTTGCCCCCGGCCCCCCGCTCTTAAGTTTGCAATCTGTATAACGTATAACCCCCCCCCCCCCCCCAAAGGTTAATCTCTCTCTCTCTTAAGACAAAGGTTTAATCTAATGGCTTTTATTACATGTTTCTATCTGCTACACAGGCTTTAGTGAATGTTGACAATTCTGTCACGTTTTTCAGAAACCCCTACGGTTTTAGAAGGCTTTTTTAGAGGGCACTTTAGGAAAAATATATGGCTTCACTCAGTATTTTTTGTGTTTTTATATTACACTTGATTTGAACTCCACTAGTTTACTTTTTAAGTATTTTATCTTGTGGCTCTCTTGTCTGTCCTTTTGCACTTTTTTTTGGTTACCTTTACTACACTTTGAATTGCCTCAGTGTATGAAATGTGCCTTTCCTTATCTTCAATGTTTTCAATGTTTTATCTTCAACGTGTCCCTCCTGCCCCAAAGAGCAAGGCCTTATTTCAATTGTTCAATAATCGGAGGGAGAAATCCATGGTAGAAGACGCAGAGGAGTTAGTCTCCATAGACCAGTATGCAATCAGCCACAGCCCGCATCTTCAGTAGTGTGTGAAATACAACAATGCAGTCTACTAGGTACAGGTGTGTGGAACAGGAAGCACTGCAGTCTACTAGGTGTGTGGAACAGGAAGCACTGCAGTCTACTAGGTACAGGTGTGTGGAACAGGAAGCACTGCAGTCTACTAGGTACAGGTGTGTGGAACAGGAAGCAAACACAATCACTTTGTTCAATCTCAACTAATCAGCTGTTCAAACATCATCTACAGTGGAATTGTTGAATGTCAACTAATAATCTGTTGAAATGTTAGACTCTCTGTAGACTCTCTGTAGGCGGACTATCCAAATAAAGTGTTACCACGTTCTCCTTTCGGTCGACTGGAAAAACGTACTGTACTACGCTCTCCACGTTACACACACACACACACACACACACACACACACACACACACACACACACACACACACACACACACACACACACACACACACACACACACACACACACACACAGCACAGAGAACCTCTTATCTCGGGGTTGTTGAAAGGCATTCTGGGAAATGTAGGAAATCGTGAACTGAAGCAGAAGAAGCGGAGGCAGTTTGAGGGAAAGTGGGCACAATGAAAAAGCAAATTAAAATAATGAATCACAGAATAGCTCGTGACATCATCAGACATGGATGATAGAGGATCTGAGGGCGGAGCTTTGGATTGTAATGTGTCTCAGTGAATGATTTGCCCTGCATCTCTCTGGCAGCAGTCAGAGTTGCTGCTGACTTTTCATTTGATTCCTCCATATTAACTATTAACTTCCACTCCCTCATTGTCGCTGCTGGCAGTCAATACAATCAATACCATTTTCCTTTTCTCCCGACAACGTTCTTTGCACAATGGCAGGGTCAAGACAGTCAAGTCATCCTTCTTATTCCTCCTGAAGGCATGAGCGAAGAAGAAAGACGGCTCTGATAGAGACATGGCTTACGCACTTCAATGGTGGAAGATTAATCTTTCATTTTCCGGTTTGGCCTCAAACACAATATGCCTGTTCAATTAGCCCATGCGTTTGAGTCAACATCAAAGACTGGATGTAGACAGCATGGTGAATATTTGGGCGAGCTTTGAAAATGCCCTGAGGGTCATCAGTGTAAGTGATACAAAGCCAGCACGTCCTCACAAGGAATACAAACACTGGTTGACTTTCGAGGTGGTTAAAACGACCGATGTTTACAAATGCGACCTCTTGTGGTCGTGTGATGTAAGTGCATGCGTGCAGTGCATACACCAGAGTCGGCAGCTGTAACCAGGAAGTAGCGGCGAGCTCTGGTGGTCTTTAAATATCGTGTGTGCTGACAGCAATGCATTTCAGGAAAAAAATCGCGCCGGGGACATCCAGGAATCTCCCCATCTCCCAGCGTGACTGTCAGCTGGACCAGGCTGTCTGAACGTGGCTAACGCTACACACAGTGCAGGGAGAGTCTGGAGGATGGATTACCCCGCGGTCTTTGAAAAACTGAAAATGTAGGTGCAATACCATTCCGGAAGTGTGGGGGGCATTAGTGAGTAAACAGTGAGTCGTAGTTCCGGGTTGCTCCAGATGAATGATTTTTGGTTTTTCAAAGACAGAAAAGTGGATTTTATGCAACAATTTGGAAGAGGCAACTATATGTATTTAAAAGAAGAGGATGTTGGAGAGCGGCATGATTGTTTGATGGGAAATGTGTTGACGTTCGCGGGGCGCTAATGCTCAGTACGCGATATCTCAGGAATGCCTTGACAGAGTTTCATCAAATTTGCCTCAAACATCGACTTGGACTCAAGGATGAACTGATTCGATTTTGATGGTTAAAGGTCAAAGTTCAAGGTCACTGTGACCTCACACACCCAATTTCTAAGCTCTGTAACGCAACATCTCAGGAGTGCCTTGACGGAATTTCTTCCAATTTGCCTCAAATGGCGATTTGGACTCAAGAATGAACTAATGGCGGAGGCATAAATCCGCGGTGCGGTAGTTCTAGTTTTTTTGAGAGAGAGAGAGAGAGAGAGAGAGAAAGAGAGAGAGAGAAAGATGTTAGTTTAAGAAGGGCCCAGATGGAGCCTGAAAAGGTGTGTTTTTAGTCTTTGCCGAAAGATCGGCAGTGATTCGGCCGTCCTGACCGAAGGTGGAAGCTCGTTCCACCATTGTGGTGCCAGGGACGAGAAGAGTCGCGAACGGGATGAGCGACTTTTGAGCCCCTGTAGCAGAGGAGGGGCGAGGTCTGCGAGAGGGCAGTCTTTCCCTGGGAGGAAGAGTAGCTCTGTCTTACCAAGATTGAGCTTGAGGTGGTGGGCAGACATCCAGTCACCAATGTCTTTGAGGCATGCAGAGATGCGTGCCTCGATTTGGGTGTCTATGGGTGGGAAGGAAAGGTAAAGCTGAGTGTCATCAGCGTCTCTCGCCCATTTACGGCTGGGACACACCTGACAGAGCACGAGCGTCAGGTGCTGAGGTGCATAGACATATAGGCATCAAGTCAGTCAGAATGTAAGTAGGTCATCCGCTTTAAGGCTTCCAAAATAAAATAAAAACCTTGTAACCTTAACATTAATGTTACATTTGAGCAATGCTTTACAGCCAGTTTCACTCCATATGTAATCTTAACATCACGAGTATTTTGATACAAGGTTTGGATCTTTTTCTCCTCCAACGTGCATCAGTAAGTCCATTTACTTATTTACATGACATTATTTTTGAAAGTTTTAACCGGAAGTTTCCATTTTATTTTGGCTGGCCTGACACTGGGCCTGGGCAGCCGTGTGAGAAGGAAGAAGGGAGGGGGAAGAGAGAGCCTGCAGCCGTGGAGAAACTGAACGGGTTGAGAGTGCGATCGAAAAGTTTAAAAAGTGATGCTGCTGCTGCCCCCTGCTGTTCTCCTGCGTAACACTTTTTTTTTAATACTAAGTGGTGCTTTTGATGTATAAAAGATATAAGATATAATATAAGCATACAGTATATTATATATATGATATACGGTAAGCATGATATGTGTAGCCGTGTTTCCTGGTTCGCTTCAACAAGCTGCACCTAGCATCGGTTGTCCCCTGCGGTCACCACTGTCGTCGGGGCTGACATCACCCCTGTGGCACCCCGGGCTGGGCGTTAGTTCACCACTGCCGTCCCCCTGTGGCACCCCAGGCTGGGCGTCAGGTCACCGCCACCATCCCCCTGTGGCACGCCCAGCTGGGTGTCAGGACACCACCGCCACCCTCCCCATGGCACCCCGGGCTGGGCGTCAGGTCACCACCACCTTCCCCCCCGTGGTACACCGGGCTGTGCCTCAGGTCACCACCACCTTCCCCCCCGTGGCACACCGGGCTGGGCGTCAGGTCACTACCACCTTCCCCCCCGTGGCACACCGGGCTGTGCCTCAGGTCACCACCACCTCCCCCCCCCCGTGGCACACCGGGCTGTGCCTCAGGTCACTACCACCTTCCCCCCCGTGGTACACCCCGGGCTGGGCGTCAGGTCACTACCACCTTCCCCCCCGTGGCACACCGGGCTGGGCGTCAGGTCACTACCACCATCCCCCCCGTGGCACACCGGGCTGGGCGTCAGGTCACTACCACCATCCCCCCCGTGGCACACCGGGCTGGGCGTCAGGTCACTACCACCTTCCCTCCCGTGGCACACCGGGCTGTGCCTCAGGTCACCACCACCTTCCCCCCCGTGGCACACCGGGCTGGGCGTCAGGTCACCACCGCCGGCACAAAGCTTTCTAACTAAACTGCTGCCAAATCCCAGCTGACCTCCTCTTCCCAGCCAGATCACTTCCTTCAGACTGTGTTCACTGAACGGTTGGAGGTGAGGCTGTTCTGGTAATTTCTTATTTTTATTTCATTCCAACTCTGTGGCTGGACCTCAAAAAAACTTTCAAAAAGCAATAATACCTGCACCGCAGGTTACCATGGAAACGCTTCACTTAAAAATAGATCTAGAGGAATGAAAGTTCTTGGTAGAATATGCCTCCTAGATGAGCTTCAGGAAGGCTGTGGACCTGAAAAGCGGTGGGCATGTGGTGCTGTAACACTCCGCCGTGTCATTCGACTGCTTCAAATTGTGTTTTGAAACCTAGAAATGCTGCTGGTATCTGCTGATCTAACTATCCAAGGACACACTAAACATGTTTAAAACACAATCCATTCTCCACGATAGTCCCAGAAGACTTGCAACAGCTGGAGTCCCTAATCCATTTGACATGTTTTGGTGCATCTAAATGAGATAGCAAAGCACCAAAATAAGGTGTGTCTTGCAGTCCTGCATTGAATGAAATCTGTATCAAAATATCTCACACACATGGCTTCACGTACAGGATTGACATGGCTATGAAGATGCTTGAGATAGCCTACGTGTGTCCCAGTTCTGTTCATGCTCTATTCTTAGAAGTCCATGTCATATGACTTTCCATCTTCAAGCTGCTATCAAACAGCCAAAAATAAGTCTAGTCTAGCTTCAAATGAACCCTATTTCCCAACAACAAAATATAGCGCTCCTCTGTCTAGTTTTCCCTAGTGTCCTCTAGAGAGAGAGTGGCGTCAGCGGAGGACCAAAATGCGAGACTCATTAGCCAATGAACAGCCAGGAATGGGTCTCGCGCTACGTTTGCATGCTAAAATAAAGCTGATAATGTACAATTTGATTCAAGGGATGAAAAACCCTTTCAAAGTACAACACAAACTGTCTATTTTGCTGCAACTCGACAGTGCTGCTTTTTTTACTCAAGAGTTCCAGGACCTTACTTCCTGGAAAAAAAACTGGTCCATTGGAGTGAATGGAGATGTCGGGACTCTTCTATCTAGACGGCTCTGGTTTTCCCCTGTTTCCTGAGTCATTCCAAAATGTGTTGCTGCCCCGAAGTGGAGTGGCTGTGGGGAGTGGCTGTGGGGATTGGCTGTGGAGTGGAGTGGCTGTGGGGATTGGCTGTGGAGGGGAGTGGCTGTGGAGGGGAGTGGCTGTGGAGGGGAGTGGCTGTGGAGGGGAGTGGCTGTGGAGGGGAGTGGCTGTGGGGAGTGGCTGTGGGGAGTGGCTGTGGAGTGGAGTGGCTGTGGGGAGTGGCTGTGGAGTGGAGTGGCTGTGGGGAGTGGCTGTGGAGTGGAGTGGCTGTGGAGTGGAGTGGCTGTGGAGTGGCTGTGGGGAGTGGCTGTGGAGTGGAGTGGCTGTGGAGGGGAGTGGCTGTGGAGGGGAGTGGCTGTGGGGAGTGGCTGTGGGGAGTGGCTGTGGAGTGGAGTGGCTGTGGGGAGTGGCTGTGGAGTGGAGTGGCTGTGGAGTGGCTGTGGGGAGTGGCTGTGGAGTGGAGTGGCTGTGGAGTGGAGTGGCTGTGGAGTGGAGTGGCTGTGGAGTGGCTGTGGGGAGTGGCTGTGGAGTGGAGTGGCTGTGGAGTGGAGTGGCTGTGGGGAGTGGCTGTGGGGAGTGGCTGTGGAGTGGAGTGGCTGTGGGGTCCCATATTCAGTCCACATGTTGGGGAGAAGCATTTGATGGTGTTTATTGATGTATTGATTTATTTGCACATTTATAAAAACAGACACGGACAAAACAAAAACAACAGAACATGTGCAGGCAGGAAACCCTAGCTGGGCTTATACCTCAGAAAGCCAATAATAACAATAATCCATACAGAGTATGCAATATACAGTAACAGAAACAAGACAAAGGAAACACAACAACAGTAGGAAAAGAAAAAAGAACCACAAAGAAAACCACACAATCCAAGTATTAAAGGCACAAAATGTGTTGGTGTATCAAAACACCATTATTATTGTCGACCTCCCAAAATAGTTTTCTCCAGATTGTAAGAGCAATTTAAGAGCACTCGCGCTCGATGCCCTATTGGCGCACGCGGGTGTGTGTGTGTGTGTTGCTCACTAAATGTTGATGTCACAATGCCTCCTTGTGTGTGTGTGCCCCATTATATCACTGATGACATCATCAGTGTGTCTGTGTGTGTGTGTGTGTGTGTGTGTGTGCCCCCTATGACATCACTGATCAGTCTTGTCACAATGCCTCCTTGTGTGTGTGCGCCCTTATGACATCATTTTTGACATCATCACTGATGACATCTCATCATTAGCTATTTAGCCTAATTAAAAAATCCGGCTCCGTCAGGTCACACACACAGGTGCCCTTCACACACCCTGAAGGTTTCAGCGCGATCGCACGTAAAACAGCATAGCTGTGGCCGCACACAGAACTTGAAACAAACAAACAGACAAAGTCCACATACTCAATTGTATAGATAATCTGCTCTCAGTGACATACCGTGAGTATTCTGCTCTCAGTGACATACCGTGAGTATTCTGCTCTCAGTGACATACCGTGAGTGTTATCTGTTCTCAGTGACATACCGTGAGTTGCTTTAAGAGTATTATCTGCTCTCAGTGATATACCGTGAGTTGCTTTAAGAGTATTATCTGCTCTCAGTGATATACCGTGAGTTGCTTTAAGAGTATTATCTGCTCTCAGTGATATACCGTGAGTTGCTTTAAGAGTATTATCTGCTCTCAGTGATATACCGTGAGTTGCTTTAAGAGTATTATCTGCTCTCAGTGATATACCGTGAGTTGCTTTAAGAGTATTATCTGCTCTCAGTGATATACCGTGAGTTGCTTTAAGAGTATTATCTGCTCTCAGTGATATACCGTGAGTTGCTTTAAGAGTATTATCTGCTCTCAGTGATATACCGTGAGTTGCTTTAAGAGTATTATCTGCTCTCAGTGATATACCGTGAGTTGCTTTAAGAGTATTATCTGCTCTCAGTGATATACCGTGAGTTGCTTTAAGAGTATTATCTGCTCTCAGTGATATACCGTGAGTTGCTTTAAGAGTATTATCTGCTCTCAGTGATATACCGTGAGTTGCTTTAAGAGTATTATCTGCTCTCAGTGATATACCGTGAGTTGCTTTAAGAGTATTATCTGCTCTCAGTGATATACCGTGAGTTGCTTTAAGAGTATTATCTGCTCTCAGTGATATACCGTGAGTTGCTTTAAGAGTATTATCTGCTCTCAGTGATATACCATGAGTATTATCTGCTCTCAGTGACATACTGTGAGTTGCTTTAAGAGTATTATCTGCTCTCAGTGACATACCATGAGTATTATCTGCTCTCAGTGACATACCGTGAGTTGCTTTAAGACTATAAGAGTATTATCTGCTCTCAGTGATATACCGTGAGTTGCTTTAAGAGTATTATCTGCTCCCAGTGACATACCGTGAGTTGCTTTAAGACTATAAGAGTATTATCTGCTCTCAGTGATATACCATGAGTATTATCTGCTCTCAGTGACATACCGTGAGTTGCTTTAAGAGTATTATCTGCTCTCAGTGACATACCATGAGTATTATCTGCTCTCAGTGACATACCATGAGTATTATCTGCTCTCAGTGACATACCGTGAGTTGCTTTAAGACTATAAGAGTAATGTATTCACCCCACCAAGGCCTTGGGGTGGGAAGGGGGGAGGGGGGGATTTTATATCTTTATCTTTGTATATGTATACTGAAAAATGATAAATAAAGTGTTGAAAAAAAAAAAGACTATAAGAGTATTATCTGCTCTCAGTGATATACCGTGAGTTGCTTTAAGAGTCTTATCTGCTCTCAGTGACATGCCGTGAGTTGCTTTAAGAGTATTATCTGCTCTCAGTGACATACCGTGAGATGCTTTAAGACTATAAGAGTATTATCTGCTCTCAGTGACATACATTACCGTGAGTTGCTGCCACATTTCAGGTTTTCGGACGCTTTGAAAACAACCAATAAGGATGTCTCCCCTGAATAAGGATGTCTCCCCTGACGGTTTTACATGTCTTTGATGTCTTTATCTTGCTTGTGTTCATGATTGCATGTGCATGTGTGTGTCGGTTTTGGTTCGCATTTCCCCTCAAATGATTCAGAAATTGTCCCTGTCTTGCTGTTGTTTATCCAATTATATGTGATTGACAGGAAGAGAGAGTCAGGCTGAAGTGGGTGGGGGCCCCTCAGGCTGTTTACCGATCTACATAAGGTTCACTATTTCATGCTAAACAAGGAGAGAGCAGTAATTTAGCCATAACAAGGAGAAAAACAACACATAGCAGCAGGTACTTAAAAAGACTTATTGAGACAAATATGAAGACACAAGCTGTGGTGCTGTGAAACAGAGACAAGATGTCTTCTTCACTCGGAGAATGACAGAAAGTAGCAGCCTTCACAGATACAGACACAACAGCTGTAGGTAAAAAGACAACAGAATAACATCTACGTCATGCAATAAATGATCTGATTATATGAGCATTTACCCTCATATACATGTAGTGCTACAGTATATGATATAGTATATGATATGATATATATCAACACTTGAGAAAATGAGGTTGTCAGGTTGAATGAGCTCAACACAGGTATCGGAAGCCAATACACCTAAATGAAAGTGAAGGTGCTACTGTGGCGTCTCTAATTGGACGTGAAGTGATGAGCACGAGTCTATAGTCCCGTGCCTTCTTCACCTTCTGGCTGTTTGCTGCTACAGAAAGAAGGACGAGTGGAGGCTGTGGAATCGGCAGAATAAAATGTACGTTTAAATTCTACCTTTCTGCAATCCACAGACAGGCGTCATGCCCACTGAATCTCAACGGCCGCCTCAGATTTTTTTCCGGAGTGTCTGTTCGTACCCGGGTGTACATGTCTTCTGCCGTGTTGTGGGGCTATTCGTACCCCCTATTTACAAGCACAGCAGACAGAGCAGAGGAGGCTCGGAGCTGCCTGCGCGCACACGCTACATCACACACGCACACACTTTTCTCTCTCTCTCTCTCTCTCTCTCTCTCTCTCTCTCTCTCTCTCTCTCTCTGTTACTGCTGGCTGTCCACGCTCCTAACGCTACATTCTTCGAGATTTAGCTTTGAATGAAACAAATTGCGTTCTGTTCTTTAAACTGTGCCGACTCCACGACCTTCTGCACCTACTAGCAGGTAAGTAGGGCCCTACTGACCCATATGAATGGAGTGATAAGACGCTGATAACGCCGATTGAATGGAGTGGTTATTACCAGATCGGGGTGGTTCATTTAACACAAGTCAAGTGGTGGATTACTGGCTTCTCGTAGTGCTGATGAATATCTCATTTAGTGGCTTTCAGAGACAATGGAACAAGTGAAATCACCTAGAAATCGTTAGAATTTAATTAGTCTCGCTTGCCAGCCTATCTCTGTTTGGTGCTGTACCCGCGCAGGAGAGAGTCTGGCTGCTCTTACTCTCACTCTGTAGCCGTTTTCCCACATGCGTACCGGAAAATTACCTGTAAGTCAATATCGGACATTTCCCTTCACACCTCTCCCCTCGCATGTCGCATGTCGGAATCTACCAGCGAAATTGCCTGTACGTGGGGGGGTGGGGGGGGCGGCACTGCAGAGCGGGTGGGGAGTGACGTGTCGGCAAAACTCCGAATGGTGAAATAAGTTTGCTTGTTTATCCGTTCACCTGCGTCGCGTTGAAGCACTTTTTACAGACTGGCTTCGTTTGATGTGTCCGGGCTTGCCTTCGCTGTCGGCAACGTAAGCAAAATACTTCCACAATTCGCTTCGTGCATTTGCTTCGTCTGTGTCCCTGTCGGGCTGTCACTGAAGGAGGAGGACGGACTGTGGCCAGAGAGCAAGCAGAGAGGAGAGGGGAAAATCAGCACACCCACACATGAAGCTGACATAGGCTACTGCTCTTATTATCACAAGATAATTTCGCCAGTTTGCTTTAATGTGCGCGAATGATTAGATTATGCCCGCTGGAACATTAAGCAACGTGTGTACACCTCGCCCATGAGAGTGTCGCGGAAAATGACTGCACCCGTTTCTCACTAGTATCCGCTAAAGCGCATACCGCTCTTCTGACTGGGTCGAAAGTGGTGAAATGTCGGGGACGACGGGGTCGCGCTTATACCGGCACGACGACTTTCTCACATGCAGGCATTAGACCACGTTCCGGTCATTTTGCGGTACAAAGCGCATGTGGGAAAAGGGCTTGTGTTTCCCCTAGAAAACATTTCAGGCCTGGAGGGATTTGGAAACGTACCCCGACCGCAACGGTGGGGTCCCTCGCTGGCGACGCTAAACCTTTAGCTAACCTGTTCGCATCTACGTGTGTTCGCAATGGCATCCCAAGTATCATCACACTATTATGGGATGCGATGCAAACAGTTGTATTATGGGATGTGCGTTTCCCAGGCAACGACACACGTTGACACGTTTTGGAACAGCGCCGCACGCTGGCACGATGCTCCTAAAAGCAAAATGCTTATTGTTTTGAATGATTTGGCATCTTCTATTACTGTCAACACCAGTATTGTTGTATTGTAATAATATGCCATAAAGGTTTATAGAACTTTTGGGGAGAGCAGGGGAAAAAATCTTAAAAAATATATATAATTTTTTTTTTTTCTGGCCCGCCAGGCCTGTAGAATGCTAGGCGAAACACTGCACTCTGGTATAGCGCAAAAAAGGATCTGTTATCTTTACAACCATCCACCGAAGGTACCATGCAAGTCTGCTGTATTGCACAACCCAAATCTTTGTCAAAAACTTGCCATTTTCAGCATGTAGGTTGCTAGCTTGCTAGCTAGCATTGTTGTTGTTCCACAGCGGGGGAGGCATTTGAAAGCGACACGCAGGGAGCGGAAAGGGTATTTCCCTTCGCTCCGACTGAAATGGTCGGAGCCAATGGCAGAGCTTATCTCCGCAGCGTGCTTCCAGCACGTAACAGGAGACGAGTTGCCAGAACTGCACGAACTGTATAACCAGCGGTGCCTCAGGAGGTCCCTGAAGATCATCAAAGACACAAACCATCCCCACAACAGCCTGTTCTCCCTGCTACCCTCAGGGAGGAGATACAGGGTTCCAAAAGCACGCACAAATCGCTTGAGGAACAGTTTCTTCCCGCAGGCCACAAGACTCCTTAACATACACAAATAGTGTAGTAGTCGTACCGTACCGTACTGCAGCTGCTACCATTATGTATGCCTAATGTTTAATTGTATGTCTAACAAGGTACATGCTATTTGCACCTGTATGTCAATTACGTCGAATTTAAAATGTCTGAACACGTCTAACGTATGCACAATGCCTAATGTTTAATTGTATGTTTAATAAGGTACATGCTACTTGCACTGTAATGTATGTCAAATAAGTCGAATTAAAATGTCCGAACACGTCTAACGTATGCACATGACGTGCACCTATGTGCAATGAATATGCCACTGACTTGTCTTATCGCTATTCTGCCGCATTGCCTATTGCTGCTTAGTATTGCTTATTGATGCCTATTTCTTATTGCCTATTGCTCATTGCTTGTTGCCTATTTGTACTATGTCGTAAACGGAGTCCACGCACAAGAATTTCACACGTGATACTTGTACCATGGAGTGACAATAAAAATCTTGAATCTTGAATCTTGAATCTTGAATCCAGTGAGTCCGACTAGATTTGAATTGCTTTCAAAACATGGTGAAGGAGAAGCAGCGCAGCATGCCTTGTTGTGATGGTGGTGAGTTAGAGGTTACAGAGAGGATGCAGGCAGATGTAACGGGAGGGGAGGTGCAAAACAGAAGAGAATGGCTCATTTGGATGCAGTTAATTAGAAAGGTTGATTGATTGGACGGTACGAGCGGGGCGGGGAGGCAAAGTGCACTGGTGTGTGAAGGAGTCTACACTGAGGTCGATATATACGCCTTCCAGGGAAGCTCTCATAACAACATTAAAAAGCCCTGTGAAGAAGCTCTCCTCTCTCTCCTTTTTGTCTTTGTCTTGGCGGGCAGATTCCACACACAACAATCATTACATCCTTTTCAGCTGATTTCGGCTTCCGAAAGTTCGGGCAAAACATTGTGATGCCATTAGTTTATTTATAGTCTCTGCTCTTCTATCAAAGAGTATTGATTTCGTGTGAGAGGACAGAAACAACCGTTTTTCAAGAAAGGCTGCGTTTAAGAGGTGTGGTCCATCAGGAAGATGTGAAATTGCCGATACACTTCACTTCATGACACGCACACACACAGACACACACACACACACACACACACACACACACACACACACACACACACACACACACACACACACACACACACACACACACACACACACACAACGTGTTGCTGAGCTGCTCCTGCTGTGGGCTCATTATCTTCAATTCATCTAAAGCCCTCTAGCTTTATACCAGTCATTCAACTGACCTGCTTCCTTCATTTGTGCATGCTTCTGGGTGATATGGACAAAATCAAAATGTTTACCAAATACCTCGATATTGATATTGTGACAATATTGGATGACTATTGGTGCTTCCACAAAATATTTGCACAATGAGATTTTTGATAAATACTCATCAGTAATGTGAATATAATGACTAAGTGGGAAAGGCAAATGGGCCCCAATAGAACAGCTAGAACAGTCTGGTAAGTTCATCACTTTACTGTAAAGCCTTCAAAATCAGGAAAAGACTAAGCTTACGATATAAGCGGCCATATCACGATATTATATCCAAAATCACCATAGCAATATAATATTGTTATATTGCCCAGCCCTTCTTCCTCCAAGACACACACACACACACACACACACACACACACACACACACACACACACACACACACACACACACACACACACACACACACACACACACACACACACACACACACACACACAGTCTCTACAGGCACCTCTAACCTCAAACTTTTCCCCACACAGTGCCATCTGGTTCTCACACAGATAGAACAGGAACTAACATACACACTTATCATTGCTGCCAGGTGAAAACTGTTGGTGATTTTCATGACTGTATTAACACCTTGATTGCCAGCGACGAGTGTAGTCGTCAAACACAATCCAGCTGTTCACTGCCAGCGACGAGTTGACTCGTCAAAAAAAAAATCGATTTTTTTTTTTTGACGGTGGGATGTGCATCGAACCCTTTTACATCTCTTATATAGGTATTGGACGTGTACAACGTGTACAACCCATTCCACCGACCCACTAAGTGGTGACAGTGCTTTCCTGACTAGAGGAAGGCAAGCAAAAAGCAGTGTGACTGAAGCCATTCTCATGAAGGTGGATTGGCGAAGGCGCTTTCATTTCGCGCTGATTGCTGGCGGTGCGGGATTGCAGATTTGCATAGTGGATTGCGGGTGGGACACACTTTGAAACACGCAGCATAAATATGACCAGAATCGCAAAAGCTTCATCAAAGCCCTCAACCAAAACTCCAAGAAGCGAGCGAGTCTAACCAGACTTCCTCAAAGAGCGGCCGCACAGACAGGCTCACACCCGCACAGCAGCAGCAAAGCAAACTGGTGACAAGCGGGGACTGCCCCCTAGTCCGACACCAAATTGGAAACAAATCCCATTCTAAAAGGCTTTTAGAATGGGATTTTCAACCCATTCTTTTTTGTTTCTTTTTCGCTATAATTTAGAGTAATTTAATTTCTATTCAGAAATTTATTTGAGAGGTCGAGAGTATGAGAAAGTGCATTTGCAAAGGTAGGAAAGTGCTTGTGACATGGCGCTGCAGCCAAAAAGAACGCCCACAGGAGGGAGGAGTTGAGCAGAGGGAAGTTTACTGCTGTTATGGAGGAAATTACTGTTCAAAACTATTGTTTAGGTCTTACTGATGCCAAAAATGAATGGTTAAAGTGACTGTGCTATCGAATTTCACAAAAAGCCGTTTATCTCTAAATATTTTTTCTGATGCTGAAACCATGCTGTATTCAACTGCTAATGCTTACATAACTACGGTACTAACTCTACAAACTAACTCTTTTAGACAGAGAAAGCACACATTCTATTAGTTCTTTTTAGATGATTGGTGTTCACAAAGTCGTAACAGAAGAGAAACCTCGGCTCTTGTAAAATGAGCCTAGAATCCTCAAAAACCCCCCTGGCAGAAGCTATCTACAGCAAGAAAAAAACGGCTGGCAGTCAATGTGTTAACTTCAATTTGAAGGATTTCGTGAAAATTCAACAACCCTTGGACTCAGGTTAATGAAACCTTTCCAAACCCAATTAGACAAATTCAAAAATGCATGATGGTCAAAGTCAGGGCAATGGTTGAGGTAGACCGAGGGCTAGGTGGAGAGATGATGATATCTCCACGCTGGCCTGGGAACACCTTGGGATCCCCCGGTCAGAGCGGGCTAATGTGGCCAGGGAAAGGGACGTTTTGGGGTCCCCTGCTGGAACTGCTGCCTCCGCGACCCGATCCCGGATAAGCGGTTGAAGATGGATGGATGGAGGATGGATGATGGTTAAGCTAAGAACAAGGCACATTTTCATTCTTTTTTCTCTTTCCTGAAAACATGACACTTTGGTAGGTGGTTTTCACCTGACGACAGCGCACCATTACTATGTGCGCCTGAAAACACAGACAGACAGACAGATGCAGGCACACACACACACACACACACACACACACACACACACACACACACACACACACACACACACACACACACACACACACACACTAAAAGTCAATCATTTTCTTTTGACATCCAAATTAAAACTAAGCATCCCCCAGAGGATTGCATTAGCAGAGGGGTGGGTGCTTATGACAGCTTCATCACAACAGCATGAAATGTAGACCAGGCTAGAGGGACCCTAACGGGTCAACCTTACCAACCCTTTCTCTGATAAAGCATTACCAGCCCTTTCTCTGATCATGCATTACCAGCCCTCTCTCTGATCATGCATTACCAACCCTCTCTCTAAGGGTGTCTTCACACCTCTAGGCCGTTTGCTTTGTTCCAATTCAGGGGCTTAATTGATACAATTGTTGCATTTGTGCCTTGGTTGGTTTGTGTTCACACAGCCACAAATCAAACGGTCCAAATAGTACTGCCAAGCCTCCTGGATTGGCCAGGAGACACTCCGGTAGGCTAATAGCCTCTCGGGAAGGAAAAAATAATTCAGATTACCTAGGCTATATGATTATAAGAATGCGTTTTGTTAGACCTACATTGTAGGCTACGTCGGGCGTGCGCCATGCGAGGAGAGAGAGAGAAAGAGGGAGGGATCAGGAGAGAAAGGGAGAAAGGTATTTATTTATTTATTTAGGCTATCTATCAGGAATTTGGAGATAGAAGATCAAAGACCCTCGCAACTTCTGCTACTATCACGGAGTCTTCAGAGAATTACGCATATGAATTCACCTGTCCTCTCTGGGATAAAATATTAACAAATAATTTAATAATAGCCTACGGACATTTCGAGGAAGACATGAAATCAGTCTGATTGTCTGATTGAACCAGACAATCTTATCACAAAGAAGGCTGGCTCTGATTACCACGACTTGTTTTCATTTATTTAATGGAGACCAGAGGTAAGTTGATCGAGTTCAAACTGCTTATGTGATGATGCCAACATCTCCCAAAGTTTATCCATGCAAACGCTAGTTTCACAAGAAAACAGCCAAAACAGGATCTGAATGAAGATGTTGTTTTTAAACAATAAAAATGCTCCTTCTTCAGGCCATTTACGCACAGCGCAGCTGATTACGGCAGCTGGTTTATCCAAAAATGCGCACTGTTTCCTGCAGTTGTGTCAGATCGAGGTTGGATCACGTTCTCACCACAAACGAACCGCACCAGAGTTTGTTTAAAGCGGACCGAGACCACCCTTTCCTGGCGATCTCGGTCCGCTTGTTTTGTCCCGCATCCGAGTGCGATTGCTGTGTTCACACTCCCCCAAACGAACCGCACCAAGGGGAAAAACGCTCTCTGTTTCCGAACAACTGCTCCAAACGAGATAGGTGTGAATACACCCTTAGGTTGCTTTCACACTGGCAACCCAGTACCGTTCCCGAGCACACTTGTCCCCGAATTGACCCCAGTTTCGGAACATTTGACGAGTGTGAACGTTGCGTTGCGTTGCGTTCCGTTCCGCGCCCGGGCGCAACACTGATGACATCATCATCATCATCATCATCATCGGGCCCAACACGCAACAGGGAACCGTGGGGGTGCCATGGCACTAGTCCGATACCTCACGAGTCCGACACCTCACGAGTCCGAAAAAAGAGGCATTGGACAGGGGATCATGTCTATGTTCCCCGGGTTCTATGTTCCCAGGGTTCTATATTCCCCGTTTTTCACTAACCCTAAAACTAACCTCCCCCAGACCCTAACCCAAAACCTAACCTCTCCCACCCCCACGCCTAAACCTAACCTCCCCCAGACCCTAACCCAAAACAAAACCTAACCTCTCCCACCCCCACGCCTAAACCTAACCTCCCCCAGACCCTAACCCAAAACCATGAGGTGTCGGTCTCGTGAGGTGTCGGACTAGGGGGCAGTCCCCACCGTGACAGGATCCCCTTGAAAAGGTGGTCTGGGGAGCACTTTGGCGTGCCCGGGCACAGAACACTTGCGAGTGTGAAAGCCAACCGGTTCGGAACGTGTTGGTTACACGGAGCAACGATACACTGCAGGCATAGTTGATGACGCAAGTGCACTCCGTTTCGTTTCCGAGCGCGGAAGAAATGTTGTAATGCGAAAGCTGACCAGTGGGGGAGAGGCGAGGGGGGTGATCGTTCCAGGGTGTGGAGCGGAACGGGATGAAAGCAACCTAAGAGAAAGGGTTAACAAAGCATTTAGAACATCCCAATGAGTGACAGATGATGGTTCATTTCCATGCAGAGCAGTGTCTCATCAGGCATAGGATCATAACATCAAACGGATTCTCAATCTGTATAAGATTGAGATAAGGCGTCTTGCAATTATAAGCTGCAGTTTCCTACAGATCTCTAAACCAGTCATGTTTACACAATTGAGTGATAGGCAAGTTCAGATTCAGCATTTGTCCAATTTTCATTCCTATTCAAGCACTCTGAATGGCATGAAAGCACAAATCTATCCTAACACAAAAATCATATCTATCGTCTGAGATCGTTCATTTTAAATGTCTGAAGATGAACACCTCTCTCATCTCAAGGTAGAACCTGTTGATGCTGCTAGTGATGAGAGTGCACATGTCTCCTCACAAATGAGACATTTGACATTTTAATTACGGTAATTGAAAAGTAAAGAAAACTGTAGTACATATAGACAAGTCTTTTAGTGTTTGTCTTTCCATTTTCTGTGTCCCTTAGGGCAAAACTAGTGGGCGGACATGGTGGGTGACTTTTAAAACCTAATGTGTATTGCATCTCAAAATAGATACATCTACACTACAGTACACATGCCTCTGGGATCTGAATTTAAAAGCTGTTTATTGTAAAGTGATTTGGCAATTTGAGCACATCTTTGCTTAGTTTGCTTTCAAAACAGACGTTTTGCTTATTTACGAAGGTAAATGAGAGAGATAATCATAATGCCAGCATGATGACCGTTCAAAGAGTTGAGATATTGGTATTTTGTGACGGTACTGTATGCATGTTATTGAGGGCTATTCACGCTTGATGCCTCCTGCGACCTTTACAGTCAATCAGAGCAGAAGATGGACAGGTCCTTCATGATGCTTTGGGAGGTATTGACTGTTTTCAGCAGATGGTAAGGGCCATTGCAATTCCCAATAGAAAGACCCCCGCACCACCTCTCGTCCCCCATACACACACACACACACACACACACACACACACACACACACACACACACACAGACATGCATGCGCACACACACACACACCTGCACACACACACCTCTGTGCTGACTGGATAAAATCAATCTTGCCATGACAGCGCTCCCCGGCAGCAGGGTACTAAATATATTGGCCTAAATGAGGATGTGACCCAACACCTTTCTCTCCGAGGAGACAGGAACCAGTACCAGAGACCCTAATGTCTGCACAAACCAGTACCAGAGACCCTAACGCCTGCACAAACCAGTACCAGAGACCCTAACGTCTGCACAAACCAGTACCAGAGACCCTAACGTCTGCACAAACCAGTACCAGAGACCCTAACGTCTGCACAAACCAGTACCAGAGACCCTAACGTCTGCACAAACCAGTACCAGAGACCCTAACGTCTGCACAAACCAGTACCAGAGACCCTAACGTACCAGAGACCCTAACGTCTGCACAAATACAAGACAGGAACCAGTACCAGAGACCCTAACGTCTGCACAAACCAGTACCAGAGACCCTAACGTCTGCACAAACCAGTACCAGAGACCCCAACGTCTGCACAAACCAGTACCAGAGAGCCTAACGTCTGCACAAGCCAGTACCAGAGACCCTAACGTACCAGAGACCCTAACGTCTGCACAAATACAAGACAGGAACCAGTACCAGAGACCCTAACGTCTGCACAAATACAAGTTTCCCAATGGAGAGTCCAAACGTATTGCCTATATATATGATGGGCCGCGAAGGTATTGCAAATGGACCGCCAAATCATTTGCAAAACATTACAATAAATAAATAATGTCATTCGTATTATTGTATGAGAATGCATTTCTGTTTTTGAATGATAATGTGATTTAATTTGCAATCAATTTTTTTTTTAATATTGCCGTTAACCATAGTTTCTGATTTCTGTCTGGTGCTGATGGACAGCTCCTTTTATCGTTAAAATCAAAAGTGCTCTGAGAACACATCATTTGGCCTCCGTGCGGTTTACCATCGGATGTGGGCCGCAAACATTTTTGAGATTTGAAGGTGGACCAGGAGTCATAAGAGGGTGAGAACTGCACAGGTACTGTATGTAGAGGGAACTTGGTGAACTACACCTTCTTCTCCACAAGCCAAGGTACCACAATGTATTCAATAATAATGACTACAATGTAACGAAGGATAGATAGGTGCTTTGATTTACTCAGGGACATTTCTTTTGATCATTATTTTAGTCATTATCAGATATCAATTGTATCAACATACTTGCAAGTGATAATGATACAGAGAATGGTTAGACTCTGATATGTCTATATCCTCCCTACAAAGACACTTTCTTTAATAAATCTGCTTAATGAATTGAAAAATTCCCTGAATTCAAACGGTGGTGGTTGATCTCCTGCCCACTCATTGTGGTAGTGAAACATTATTCATACTGTAATTGCTGCAAACAGAACAAAACTCTAACCCCCTTTTTCTGGACCCCAAGCTGTCATCTCCATCAAAGACGCTTCAAAAACCACTTTCCCTTTTCCAGCAGGAGTCTAATTATGAGTTTGCTTTGTGTAGCGGTGTCCTGGATCAGAGAATCACAATTTAAACAGACCTTTAAATTATACCGACACAAATACTCCCATCTCCTTCATCTCAGCTCTTCTGTACGTTGTTGTCACTCAAGCACTAATAGAGTTAAAGCAGAAGCAGTACAAATTTCACAATACAGAAAAAGCAATGACTTCAAAGTTCTAAGTAAAATATTGAAGTATTTCCTACTGCATTGGCAATTACATACTTGTAAAGTAACAGTACATATTTTATTTATACAATTCATATTCAAGATGATATTGACTCATCGATAGTGGTGCAAAAGTAAGAGAGGTAGATAGGCAGTTTCATTTTGGCGTCCTTGTTAACGGTTGACACCGATCCCACCGGCCGCAGCACGTCGCGTACAGTACATCTCGTGCGTGTCCTGCAGCCAGAGTTTCCGCGTGTATTTTTGACGTGAGCGGCCGCGTGCAGCCAGGAAGTCAGCTGTGACCGGGGCGGGGCAAAACAGAGCACTTCTGGTGTGAATGGCCAGGCCTGCTCGACGCCTCCGTGTTGCGCTGCATCGGAAAGGTTTCCAGTGTGTTCCCATCGTTAGGCTAATCAAAAGTCGCCACACTTTACAATAATGGCACATTAATTAAGGGTTAGTTCATGCTTATTAAGAACTGACCCTTAATTAATAGTAAACTAATGTGCCTAGTAATCATTTAGTAATGATATTCATGTTAACTAAAGGAGAACATCACTGGAAAACACTGCCCATTTATTTTGTACATGATTTCACACATAATCCCAACAACAGTTTTGCAGACATGCATTTAGCTTGACAGTTATTGAGAGTTGATTTGTGGATGTGGACCAGTGATGTCAGACATCGAGAGAGGACTCTGTAGCTGTCCTGTATGAACGGCTTATGATGGGAGAGGACTCTGTAGCTGTCCTGTATGAACATCTTATGATGGGAGAGGACTGTAGCTGTCCTGTATGAATGTCTTATGATGGGAGAGGACTCTGTAGCTGTCCTGTATGAACGGCTTATGATGGGAGAGGACTCTGTAGCTGTCCTGTATGAACGGCTTATGATGGGAGAGGACTGTAGCTGTCCTGTATGAACATCTTATGATGGGAGAGGACTCTGTAGCTGTCCTGTATGAATGTCTTATGATGGGAGAGGACTCTGTAGCTGTCCTGTATGAACGTCTTATGATGGGAGAGGACTCTGTAGCTGTCCTGTATGAACGTCTTATGATGGGGGAGGACTCTGTACAAGTCCTCTGGGCTTCCATTCTCTCACAGCACTATCCACTGTTCTTTGCATTTTGCTTGTTGTTGTCTTTTCTGCTTGTGCTAAATAAATAAACTAAAGTAAACTAAACTCAAATCTCAACTCTCACTAACTGTCAAACTAAAGGAATGTGTGCAAAACTGTTTACAGTTTTCAGGTGTGTGTGTGTGTGTGTGTGTGTGTGTGTGTGTGTGTGTGTGTGTGTGAGAGAGAGTGAAGAGTGATCATGTACAAAATAAATCAGGATTGTTTTTCGGTGAAGTTATCCTTTAAGCATTAACTAACCGTTAATTAATATAGCCTCAATGTAAAGTATTACCCAAAAGTCAAATACCACATACCAACGACCAGGGTTGGACAGGTTACTTACTGTTCAACCCTTTAACCCTAAGCTGTACACGCTTCTGCATTATGGGCCCGATCTTCGCAACGGCGGTAATTTTGCGTTAGCGCCCGTTTTGCGCTGGAATAGCGCCGCGCAAAGCCCTAATTGTGGGCGTGTCGGGCCGCTGCGCTTCACGTCATCTCAGCGCAAACCTCCATAGGCTGGTTTATGCCCATATTAACAGGATTCACAAGTTGAGATCACTCCCCTTAAAAGCCACAGCGTCGCCGCCATCACGTCTGTGACAGCAGCTTCTTTCTTGCTCAGTGCAAGCAGAGTGACAGAGTGAGAGAGAGAGAGAAAAGAGAGAGAGAGAGAGAGAGAGAGAGAGAGAGAAAAGAGAGAGGGTGAGAGTCAGAGAGAGAGAGAGGGGGGAGAGAACGAGAGAGGGAAGAGAGAATTGGAGGATGAACCAGTTCAGATTCGTAACGAAAATTGATGCTTTTGTAATTAGTAGCCTATTAATTAGGCGTTTTGCTCATATAGGCTATAACATACACATTTAAAAATAGTTGTTTCTTTAATAGGGTAGGGATGTGTGAGATTTTAATTCTAGCCTATTTCAATAGCCTATACCAGAATTGTCCACTCGGGTTAAGCTATTGTTGCATGGTGCAATTGCAGGGAGTGTTATGTCAGAAAGTGCTTTGCTGCCAGAAACTGATCTCGATCCACAGCGCTGCCTCAGTGCCTCTACCCAGCCTGTGCACCGACCCACCCGGCCTGCCTACCCGGCCCAGCTCACATCTTCTCCGGGGAGACCCCCCTCCAGGACACGGCACACTAGCCGAACACAAAGCACCCCTCTCTGCACTACAAACAGACTCCCGCCCCGCCATACCCTCATTCCCCTGGTAATCCAATTCAAAACGCAAATGACTTTTTCGCACAAAACCATGACAAACAAATTATCATTGTTAAATCAAGGTGTTTTTTTTTCTGCAGTGTAGGTTAGTTGAAAATCAACGTGGCATTCTGAGGAGGTGTCCGCACGCGAGCTGTGCGTAATGGCCCTATCCAAGCGAGGATTTCCTGCACTGCGCCGGAGAATACTGTCTGCACGCCTGGCGTAGTGGGGTTTTTTGCGCTAAGACCAGCTATTTGGTGGCGTTAAAATTGAGAGCACCCAAGGCCTTTTTTTCTAACACATTGCGCTGGAAGAGAGCTAGTTCCAGCTATCTTTGCGCTATTTTGGAACGGTCAATGCCCAAACCTCTCTTTGCGCTCGGAACAAACCGACGGTATCTTCGCCAGAGCGCTAAATGACACTTGCGCGAGACAGATGATAGGCTAGAGGCCCACGGACACGCCTGGGCCACGCCTACACCTGTGTCTGCGCTTAGACCCCAGCGCAAAACTGGACAGTGGAGGCAGACGATAGCTTAAGACGCAGGGAAAATAGCAATAAGAGCCACGCAAACGGCAGCGCAAACGATAGCGCCGTACGAAGATAGGGCGTGTTTGAATGTCTAACACACACATTCAATTTGCCTTTTACACAGATATAATTTGTCCGCTACAGCCAGATATACCTGCAGCACAATACAACAAAATTTATTTGAATGATAATGTGATACTTTATTGATCACTGTAGGAGAATTCTCTATTCGCTGCCCCCTCACAGAGAGGTCATTGCAGGTGGACTGCAGAGCAAAGAGCTGTTTTATTAACATACAAAAGAAACTTTTACAAACACAAATACATGGCAGCACTACCTCAACTTTTGCTCATTAAAGACTGACAGGGCTTTACATAAAGGAATCTACAGTAATTTATATCATATTAATGCAAGCTGTTTGTATTGTTTGTATTTATTGTAAATAACCTGTGTTTTAGGTGATGATAGACCCTTTTTTACCACGTGCGGTCAAGAGAAGGCTTTTTGGGCTGTCATGCATTCATTCATTCAGTCAGTCAGATAACGGATAGGATGTCATCAGTGATGATGTCATCAGTGATGCTGTCATTAGTGATGTCATCAGAGGCATCAATGTGCCGCAAGGCATCCAGTCTGCCGGAAAGCCATTAGGAAAAGAAGAAGAAGATGATGTCATCAATTGATTGAGTGAAAATAGCCTTCCTCAGTTGCTCTAAATCTGCCTTTGTTACGCCATTGCTGAAGCAGGTCCTATGGCATGAGATGCAGGGGTACAGAGCTCCCCATCTTTTTTGCTAATCTGTCATTATGGTGTATTCTGTAACGTGGTCCTGGGCCAAATTTGCCCTTGTTTCTGACTATATAAAGAAGAATACCGCATTTTTCAATTAAATATTTCATTTGCGAGGTTGCTACCAATTTTTCCTTTGAGTGCGTAATGGTGGCCCAAGTCCAATGTGAGAAAGTTGGCTCTATTCACATGGCATTAGTCTGTGAACCTGAACAGCGCTGCTCTTTTTAAAAGCGGTTTGCAGATGCATGCTCAGTTGGCCTGTTCACACCTCTACAGACTGCATGTATCTTCACACCTCTGCAGACTGCATGTATCTTCACACCTCTACAGACTGCATATATCTTCACGCTGGAAAATCATTCAATCTGAGCTCCCTGTACATCTAATTAAGTCAATAATTACCTCCGCCAACAAGGTTATGTTTTCGGTACCGTCTGTCTGTCTCAAATGTTCTCGTGTGTTCTCCTACATTTAGCTCCTAGCTGGCCTCTCCTCCTCGGCTGCCCCAATCTGTGTGGTATGGGGAGTGGAAAGGGAAGAAACGGATGCAGATATTTGGCAAGAAAGATGAACAAGTCAATTTATCACTGTATACGAGCCGAGCAGCATTTTGGTAAAAAAAAAACGCGTCACTGGGTGGCAACGGGAATGGAACCCTATGGAGCCCAAGTGGCGCAAGGCGTGAGTGTCTGACTCTAGCCGCTTGACTCTGTTTACATTTTAAAAACTGCGACAGTTCACACAACTTTAACACGACATGCATATATTTTATACATCAAACTCTTGGGCTAATTCTGCTCTCACTCAGAATGTCAAAATATAAGCGATGTGATGTATTGTTTTGGAGATATTAACGTTTGTTTGACACAACTCATACTAGTAACTGCCACGGGGTTCCGCATTTCTGGGTGGCAAATGACGTCACGCTGATTCGTCCTATTAGTGGCTGCAATGAGCCTGTTTTGCGTTGTGCATCTTTTCAAAACTCTTATTTGAAATGTCCCTATGGGGAGAAATAAAGCGCTACCTACTCAAGTCAAACACCCCCCCTGCCATGCCTCTGCGCTCCACACTTTGAGAAACACTGCACTAGAGCGAGATGACAAAAAACCCGGTGCCAGCCAGGTAATGGACAGCCTCACACACTAAGGGCTAATGTCCACCAGCTCCGGAAAAGATGCGATACGGCACCCGTCCTCCTGCGAACAGACCCACACTCATGTAATCTGTCAGACACATGCAAGATCCGACAAAAATGGAACAGGTGCGTAATTTTTCCGCACCGCATGTATTGGCCATCTATTAACATGGGCGAGAGTCTGATCCGGCAGTTTTACCGGATCCGCAATGTAGCCTGGTACAGTGTTTCCCACAGGATTTTGAGTATTTGTGGTGGGGGACCGCAGACCCCCTAGGGGGGTGCGTGGGCATGCCCCCCCGCAAGATTTTTTAAAAACATTTTAAAGTAAAATGCACGAATTTGGTGTACTTTGAGAAGAAAGCTTAAGAGCAAAATGAAAAGGCTAGATCTATGAAGAACATGTCATCATTACTGTGCTGTGGGTTTACAATGACAAACTAAATTTCTCCCTATAGGTCAGGGATACTCAACTTGCTTTGCCACTTCCGTGAAATGATAGAAGGCAAGGGACCAGTTAATAAACAAACAATATACATTTTTCTGTAGCGGATTGTAGGTTTTTGGGGTGTCAGCCGGAGTTTAGGCTGACAATGTTGTGCACACCGGATAGTTAGATAGGTTAAGTTAGTTAGGTTAAGTACATACATAAGTGCCTGGGTAGCGAGCAGATGGCGGTATTTGACAATTTAGCAGCTAAATCATAGATTATTGAAAGATATTCCATATTCCAGACTGAAATGCTATAACAGAAGTAGTGGCCAGAATGACATGAACATTTGGACACTTATTCAGCGGGTATCTTGCATGTTGCATTCAGGTGCACTGTAAAAAAAAAAAAAAAGAAAAAAAAAAGATTTGGTCAACATCTTTTTGTGGCGGTCAAAATCCTTTTGTGGCGGTGCGCCACAAATTCCTTTATGTATGGTGGGATGGGATGGGATGTATGGTGTACATTGGGTTTAAGTCTGGCTGTGAGTGATATATGCCCCCCCCCCCCACTAATGTACGATGGTGTTTCGTAGCTCTGTTGCAGCTCAGCTGGCGGCTGGAGGTGAGCCCTGTCTGTCTGCTGGATACTCCCTCTGCTGGTCATGGATGACCACTGCAGTGTGCTGAAATGCCTACTTCAGAGAAGAACACAAACACACCCACAGACGCGTGCACGCACACGCATACACAACAACACACACACACACACACACACACACACACACACACACACACACACACACACACAAACACACACACACACACACACACACCACCCCTCCCCTTCCACCTCGCTGGGCGACTGCCCTTGATGTCTGATGTATTATATTAAATATGTCTCAGCACTTATTGGTAAGACGATCACTCCATGCTCTGCCTGCCTGTTTCCACGTCTTACCTCCTTTTGCAGGAAACATGGACAGAATCTCACATCGCTTCACATTGACGTTTCAAGGGGAGGAGACGTATCAATGCATTGGTCTGAGTGTGATAGACTGAATGCTATCCAATACCAACAGCATTTCAGGCTGGATCCCAATCTATCAGTCCATGAAATATTCATTTAGAATTCCAAAATGTCTGTCATGAATACTGCACTACAGAGCAGCAGCACAGTGGAGCGTGTAGTGTACCAGGGCATTGTGGCATATTGCATTGTTTTATGTAGTAAATATTTAGTTAGTGTTATTCTGACTCCAACTGGATTTCTAGATTTTTGTATACTGGCCAGGATCAGTGTTGGGCAGTAATATATTACTTTCCCCCGTAACGAGTAGTGTAAGGGATTACAATTTCCAAAATAGTGATATATATTATACAGTAGTTACAAGTAACGTCAAGTCACTGCGTTACTTTCTTGTTTCAGTCAGAGGCTCCGTCAGCTTCCCTGCAGCAAGGAGCGTTACAGGAGGTCTTTCGTACCCACCGCAATAACAATTTACAATAACTCCTGGACACGCAGAGAGAGGAGGGCCCTCCTCTCCCTACCGCCCCCTCCCCTCCCGCCCTCCTGAACATTGAATCCAATGCACTGTGCACATGCCCACATTGCACACTCACTATGTATAGTATGTATAGTCATATCAATCATTATATAAATAACAAACTGTACAGCTTTAGTTTAGTTATAGAAATAATATAAATATAAATAATAGTATTATTCAATACTATTTAGGAGTATTTAGTTGATTTGATTTAATTTACCTACAGTTTCTGGGAAACGTAAGATGTAAAGGCGGTGGAAGTAAAGTGGTATATATTGTATATTGTATATTTTCACGTATTGGTTTGTTTCTTTTCTTATTGCAACATTTTAATACTGCTGTTTCTGCACCTTACCTACGGAAGTTGTGTAACTTTTTTATTTGTGTAACTTTTTTTTATTGTTTAATTGTTTAATGTCATTGATGCTCTTGTCATTGATGCTCTTGTTGCTGTCATTGATGCTACTGCTGCTGTAACGCCAGAATTTCCCCTCGGGGATGAATAAAGTACTCTATCTATCTATCTGTTACTGGCACAGAGCTCAAACAAAGTGTGGAGAGAGGTCTGGCTATGCAAGACTACAGTGTTGCCAGAATGCAATTAGGTTTTTTGTCCTATAGGCAAATAGATCAAAAGTATTTAGTTTGGCTGAGATGACTCCGCCTGTACGGTTCATTATTGTTCCAATATTCAGTTCTAAAATAAGCTGGCTAAACAGGTTGTACGTCACTTTTTCTGAAGGGGGGGGGGGGGGGGGGGTGGTAACGAAAGTAGTAAATGTAATTAGATATAGTAATGTACTTTTGAGACCAAGTAATAAGTAAAGTAATTGTATTACTTTTTTAAATGAGTAAAACATTAATGAGTAACTTATTACAGTACATTTGCTGAGTAACTTGCACAACACTATCCAGGTTACAGGTGCAGAGTCTGATGAATGTCTCATTAATATCTTGTTTCCAAATGAGGCAGAGCCGTCACGATCATATGAAGTATGCAGTATGAAGTATGCAGTATACTATGTATGCAAGATGCAGTATGAAGTATGCAGTATACTATGTATGCAAGATGCAGTATGCAGTATACTATGTATGCAAGATGCAGTATGCAGTATGAAGTATGCAGTATACTATGTATGCAAGATGCAACATGTTATTTGCTGCCTAGGGAGCACCTAGCCCTGAATCACAGCCAAACCCCTCTACTACACTATACTAGACCTGCCATCAGACATAGTACAGTAACCTCAGGCTGTATCTACTATACTATACTAGACCTGCCATCAGACATAGTACAGTAACCACAGGCTGTATCTACTATACTATACTAGACCTGCCATCAGACATAGTACAGTAACCACAGGCTGTATCTACTATACTATACTAGACCTGCCATCAGACATAGTACAGTAACCACAGGCTGTATCTACTACACTATACTAGACCTGCCATCAGACATAGTACAGTAACCACAGGCTGTATCTACTACACTATACTAGACCTGCCATCAGACATAGTACAGTAACCACAGGCTGTATCTACTACACTATACTAGACCTGCCATCAGACATAGTACAGTAACCACAGGCTGTATCTACTACACTATACTAGACCTGCCATCAGACATAGTACAGTAACCACAGGCTGTATCTACTACACTATACTATACCTGCCATCAGACATAGTACAGTAACCACAGGCTGTATCTACTATACTATACTAGACCTGCCATCAGACATAGTACAGTAACCTCAGGCTGTATCTACTATACTAGACCTGCCATCAGACATAGTACAGTAACCACAGGCTGTATCTACTATACTATACTAGACCTGCCATCAGACATAGTACAGTAACCACAGGCTGTATCTACTACACTATACTAGACCTGCCATCAGACATAGTACAGTAACCACAGGCTGTATCTACTACACTATACTAGACCTGCCATCAGACATAGTAGAGTAACCACAGGCTGTATCTACTATACTATACTAGACCTGCCATCAGACATAGTACAGTAACCACAGGCGGTATCTACTACACTATACTAGACCTGCCATCAGACATAGTACAGTAACCACAGGCTGTATCTACTACACTATACTAGACCTGCCATCAGACATAGTACAGTAACCACAGGCTGTATCTACTACACTATACTAGACCTGCCATCAGACATAGTACAGTAACCTCAGGCTGTATCTACTATACTATACTAGACCTGCCATCAGACATAGTACAGTAACCACAGGCTGTATCTACTACACTATACTAGACCTGCCATCAGACATAGTACAGTAACCACAGGCGGTGGTAGCACCCATTAGCCCGCAATGGAGGATTTCTCAGTAATGTCAGGGAGGCATTAGCAGACCTAATGAAATTTCACGTTCAAGCAATATTATCCCAGTGACCTGCACTCTGTGCACTACAGCCAGGTTTAACTGCTGCATGTCAAACAGCTGGCTGAGCCGGTGGCTTAGCTTAGCTTAGTTAGCTTTGTATGGGGTTGCTCTCATTTGGATTTGTGCTCCTCTCAGAATAATAGAAAATAATGACACCCCCCCCAGCCCCTTTCACTCTGAGGTGGGCTGTAAGTTAATGACATTGGGCCACGCTGCGCTTGGCTGCCTCCCCACACGTAATTACACTCTGATTGTCACAAAATCGCCCGCACTCACCGCTATAGCTGCCATAACCCAGCATCCACCCCCCCCCCCCCTCATGATGAACAAATAGGCAAATTATCCTCAGTGTGCTGGGGCCCCAACGTTAACTAACCTGAAATGAGTAATTAAAATTTAGCTTCATGACGATAGGTGCAGACTGGAAATTAATTGCCATGCCTAAAATCTCAAATTGTCTTTTTTAACGAGATCTATTGCCAAAAAGAAGAAGTGGTTACACGTTGGCTAGTGACAGAGCACTGACTTCAAGTATTTGTCACATGGTTTTAAAGTGTGAGTGCATGGTACTACAGTAGGTGAAGGGGTTAATATGGCCATTCACATAACACGGCATAGCACAGCACAGAGCGTGGATACCTGATCACATTCTGGGTCTGGGTAACCCGAGTTGGAGCCATATCAAAGAGAATCCTTTATCGGTATGGCACCTGGAGAGGTGGGCTGGCTAGTTGACGAGAGACGCCAATACAGCCAGAAGCTTTTAATAAATGAACACTTTTGCGGAAAGACAAGCAATTAAAACTCCGAGCAGGTCTGATATTGAATTTTTCATTTTGTGCTCCCCAGCCTTTTGAGCTGTTTCATTTCTCAGATAAAGCATCTCTTAAATTGAGGCTCCCGGTGGAGCCATCACTGCAGCACAGACTTCTGTATGGGGACTTCTGTACGACTTCTGTATTATGAAGTAAACCAGGACACACACACACACACACACCCATGCAAACACACACCTCACACACACACCTTACGTGCACACACACACACCTCACACGTGCACACACACACCTCACACGTGCACGCATGCACATACACATACGCACACATACACACACACACACACACACACACACACACACACACACACACACACACACACACACACACACACACACACACACACACACACTATAGGAGCCAATTTTCTTTTTATTCCTTATAAATCAGTATTATTTAGACTGCGGTGGTTGGTATGCACCCCATGTGGCCAACCACAGAATTGCAGAGTGTATAAATCTATCCCGTTGTTGGCATCACTGGTCATTAGGGCCAGCTGTGCTCGGAGCATGTTGCTGCAGGACGCCAAGAGCCCAAATAGTTTTTCAACAGGTTTAAGTGAAAAAACGTGTTTGTTTGACAAGTGCAAGTTTAAGTTTTTTGTTTGTTTATTTTCTTTGATACTTTGGGCTGCCGCGCGGTATCTCTTTCTGTTCATGGCGTAGTTTGATACAGGCACCTATTGCCTTGCCTTCCACTCATCAACTACGACTATCACTGGACAGCAAAGCGCGGAGTAAGCAAGCCTTGATGAGAATACGATATCTTGGTGATATAAATATGGCGAAATATTAGACTTTAGAAGGAAGCCTTAACGCACACCTCTCCTGTCCCGCCTCTCCTGGGACGTACCTCCAAGTTCAGGTGCACGGTTGTCATGGTAACAGCTGGGAGTGAAGGCTATTTGCATTGTTTCTGCTTTCATGCAACACCATGTCATTAAAAGCCCCCTCCGGTCAGTTTTCCTACCTAATAGCCGTTGGTTGTATGTCATCTGATTCTGCGCCAAAGATCTGACATTGATAAGAACCGAAGGCTAACAGGTTGTTCCACTGCAACATCCTGGCTACAGAACAGCACTGTTGTCAAAAAAACACAAGAGCTTTGCCTTCGATACTCTTTGTCTGCGCTCCAGCCGAGAACTACACATCCGTTTTGGTAGCAAGTTACCAACCGACGTAACGTTAGCTCGCTGCATACAGTAGCACATTATTGCTTTATCAACAACCAGCCAACAGATTTCAAAGCTGATGCCCCCATGGAAAGAACGTGTTTTTGAACGGAGTTTTGAGCCCGTTTGAGCAAAAATAGCAGCATGGTGAGCCTTCAAGTGCCTCTTTAAGTTTAAGTCTTTTTCTTGCCACCTAATTTGTAGCCACATAGCGTATCTCCGTCTCCAGTGAATACAGTGCACTGTGTTTTCCTTTCTGCTGGATTAGAGGTAAAGTATGTCCATGCATAAATCTGTTCTTTTTTCCCGACCACCAAACCCTTTCTGTGTTGACGCTGCCATGTTTACTTATTGCCTGGAGGTGGGCGTGATGGCTGCAAAGAGTATATAGAAGCCAAGAGGCACACATTCTCAACCAAACTAGGACAGGGATATTGCTGATATTTTGCAGCTCATGTAACCCGGCTCCAGACTGTGTCTTAAGTGGATAAGATGGACGGACAGACGCTCGGCGTACGGAGGTAATGATCCGAGGGAACGTCACAGGTGTTATGTTCGATTTGGCGGTTCGATTTCATGTGCGCGTGCCAGCTGCTTTACAAAAACCAGTCTAGATGCAGCTATGTGTGGGGAAAAAACAAAAAACTAAAGAGAATCCTAATTACTACATAAAAGTCCCACATATTAATGCAAGGTTGCCTCTCACCTGCATGCTCTTTAAGAGGGAGTAGACCTTTCCCAGTATCCTACTGGCCATCTCCTCACCATCCAGAGACTGATCCAAATCAGCACCAAGATATTAAAAAAAATTTTTTTAGAGCAAATTGAAGTTTTGTTTTCCTAGATGTAATGAAAGCTTATTGGTTCACAACACACAGAGGGGGCGTGGCTTCCTTCACTTCAAGAACAGTCTCACTAGAGATACGGTTTTAAAGTGACCACAAACATTCTAAATGGTCCCTAGCTTCCTTCTTGTTGCAGTGTTTGCTAATACAATAGCTGACAGCTGATTGCAACAAATTGACTACGTCACGTGTCGTCTCCATGGCAATCTGGGAACCCAGAGTCTATTTCGGCATGTAAATAGAATCAAAGAGAGGAAATCTCTGCACAACCGTGTACGTCAGGTGCGTCGGAAAAGGCAGGATCAAATGAAAAAAAAAAAAATGAAAAAAAGAGGACTCCCGCACACTGACTCCCACTTCAAGGCTTTTTAATATTAATGCTGCAACGTTTCGGTCACAAGACCTTCATCTGGCATATGGTATGACAGAACACTGGAACCTATTTATAGGAACCAGGACAAGAACAATTATCCAATGGGAGCAAGGCAATCATGTCAAGACCCATGGAGTAAATCAGTGCAAATAACTGCAGGTGTGACACAATTACAAATACAGTATTAAAGGGATAGTCTACAACAGACCCTGGAATAAATAGAAAAAAGTAGGCTATATGAAAACAATAATAATTATTATATAACTCAAAGCATGACATTTAGAAGGAGTTCATCATTTAGGCCTTTTGGCGATAGGGTTTGTAAATGAAAAATCCAAAAAGCTTCTCTTCTTTTCAGTAGAAGGTCATGATCCCCACCCCTAGGTGGCGAGGCAACCCTTTCAATGCCACAGAAGCGTAGGGAAGAAATATCATGCTTCATATCATTAAAATGGACAGCTACGGGGTAGTCCCTGTCGTTACGCCGAATAGTACTCTTGTGTTCACTAATGCGTTGTTTTAATTTACGTGTGGTCTTGCCGACATAAGCAAGACCACACGGACAACGGATCATGTACACCACATGAGTAGAGGCGCAAGTGATAAGGCTGTTTATCATATATCTTTTTTTTCATATTATCGTTGCGGGAATTGCGCTCAATGTCATAATACTTGCAAGACATCCTCCTTTCACCATCCTCACACTGGGAAAAGATATTTTCTCAGGCTGAGAAATGATATTTCTTCCCTACGCTTCTGTGGCATTGAAAGGGTTGCCTCGCCACCTAGGGGTGGGGATCATGACCTTCTACTGAAAAGAAGAGAAGCTTTTTGGATTTTTCATTTACAAACCCTATCGCCAAAAGGCCTAAATGATGAACTCCTTCTAAATGTCATGCTTTGAGTTATATAATAATAATTATTGTTTTCATATAGCCTACTTTTTTCTATTTATTCCAGGGTCTGTTGTAGACTATCCCTTTAATACTGTATTTGTAATTGTGTCACACCTGCAGTTATTTGCACTGATTTACTCCATGGGTCTTGACATGATTGCCTTGCTCCCATTGGATAATTGTTCTTGTCCTGGTTCCTATAAATAGGTTCCAGTGTTCTGTCATACCATATGCCAGATGAAGGTCTTGTGACCGAAACGTTGCAGCATTAATATTAAAAGCCTTGAAGTGGCATGTAAATAGACCCTGGTACAGCCGTACCTTTTTTTGAGGCTTCCTGCACAGCGCAGATCTTCCACCCGGGACTTCCACTTCCGCGCAGCGGTGCCTGTTAAAAACATACATTGCGTTTTTGAATAAAATTATTGAAATAAAATCTGCGCAATTATTTTTATCCGATTAATCGAAGAAATAATCGACAGATTATCAAAACAATCGTTAGTTGCAGCCCTACTGTCTGTCTCTGTGTATCTGCCTGTCTGTGTGCGTCTGCCTGCTTGTCTATCTGCCTCTCTGTCTGTCTCTGTGTGCGTCTGCCTGCTTGTCTATCTGCCTCTCTGTCTGTCTCTGTGTGCGTCTGCCTGCTTAAAGAAAAATCCATTTCATAGAACAATCCTCCCTTTTGTTACGTTTATCAAATATAACAAAATAATAACAAAAGGGAGGATTGTTGTATCAAATTGAAGTTCCATTGATTGGCATTTAATAATCAATAAGCTATAATTGCATGCACATTATTAATTGGTGCAAGTTATAGTTATGTCATAAGGACAGACTCATATAGACAGACATGGCGCCATCTTATACAAATAGTTATTAGTCATAAATGCATATGGACAGGTAGACACATCAAGGAACAGATTTGATTTCTCCTCTACTCTACTGGCCTCCAGAGGGCTCAGCATGACAATGACCATGAGACAGGAACACTTGCTGATACAGACAGGCAGCCCTGTAGGCTCCAAGTCAGAGTAATCACCCCTCCTCTCTCTGTTTCTCTCCTCCTCTCTGCCTATAAAGCAATATGTCAAATGTGAGATCTTCACTGCATTCCATAAATCCTCATGTCATCTATACATCAATGTATATTGAGATGTTTGCAGTCCTTCTCTAATGATGATAAAGGAGATCAAGAATATGGCTTTATTAAATACACTTTTATAAGACACTTCCTTGGCTCTTGGCTTCATTCAATTTAGTTTATATTAGCTGTTATATATATTATATAGCGGATGAGGGATGGTGAATTCCATTTTACAACAGCGCCAAAATGCATGTTGTGCTTCGGGTACTCACCACGAGATGAAATATTAATCCATAGTTACAGGAAACATCATTTTCGGAGTAAATCCCCACACCGAGTTACTTCCTTGTTTGCCTGTAAAGAGTGCTTCCGCTGTCTACAGCGCATGCGCTGTATGTCACGCAAGCCTGGCAGCCATGTTTACAAAGTAATTCCGGCTATCTATTTACCTTAAAAAAAGATAATTTCTCCGCATTTGGATTAATATTTCATCGCGTGGCGAGTACCCGAAGCACAACATGTATTTTGGCGCTATTAGATCTGTGTTTTGGGTTATTTTGAATGGGTGTGTACCATTAGCATACATTATATGGCGATACTTAGTAACTTCACGACTGTAGCTCATTGTATACTGCTCGGACAGTGACGGTAAAGGCATGTACCTTGGTTATGTGGGGGGAATATGGCAAATGAGCCAAACTCCTGAAAAGTGGCGTATCCCTTTAAAAAAGAAATACCATCTTTATGTGGAAGGAAATGATTCAGTTATATTTGTTAAAGGAACACTCTGCCCATTTTCAACCAGCTTTGTATCATTAGAACATCAGTAGTATATCAGAAAACTGTAAACTGTTTTGAAGTCTGTCATTTAATTTGACAGTTATTGAGTGTTAAAGTGTGGACCAGTGACATCACTGGTCCACACTAACTCAAATTAATAACTCATTAACTCAAATCAACTCTCAATAACTGTCAAACTAGATGAATGATGAATAGTTTGACAGTGAGAGTTGATTTGAGTTAATGAGTTATTAATTTGAGTTAGTGTGGACCAGTGATGTCACTGGTCCACACTTTAACACTCAATAACTGTCAAATTAAATGACAGACTTCAAAACCGTTTACAGTTTTCTGATATACTACTGATGTTCTAATGATACAAAGCTGGTTGAAAATGGGCGGAGTGTTCCTTTAATACAACAATATAATAAAGAATATATGTTTTTTATTATATTTTATAATTATATTTAGTGTAGTATTAACAAATATAATTGAACCCCATTTGCCATGACCATCTGTCTAATTCCCTGCCAGTCAAAACGTCATCACATTCATTGTCATTTCCCCTTGGTAATAATCTGGAACATTGTTTATAATGTTTAACAGAAATATTGAATATGAAGAAATATTGAAGATGAATAAGAAAAGATTTGAGATAAAAGTAAGGAAATAAATTATGAGGTTGTATGGAAGTGATTTTTTACATTTTCAATAGTATTGTTTATGTTTATGTTTATGTTTATTTGCACATTAAAGGAAAACAGAAACAAAATAAAAAGTGTTTACAACATTGGAGAAAAAAACATGTGCAGGTGAGATAGAAACCCACTACGGGTTTATATAAAGATCTCACCTCAAGAGAAAAACATAATAATACAAGTTACTATAAGTTATTGTCAAAGGGTTTTTCAAGACACCTTGCAAAAGGGGGGCCGCAGCCAAAGGCAAAAGCTATTTGGGGGGCCTTGGCATGGAAAAGTTTGGGAACCCCTGCCTTAAAAGTCTGGTCAGCCAATGAAGTTTCATACCATTGACAGACAGCCAATCACAAGCTGATAACCACGCCCATTTAGGAGACTGGAAGAGTACCATTTCTTACAATTGGCGGAGCCTGGAGTGGGGTGTCTCTAATATTAAGGTCTCTGGTCTGCCTGCTTGTCTATCTGCCTCTCTGCCTGTCTGCCTGCCTGGCTGCTTGTCTATCTGCCTCTCTGCCTGTCTACCTGCTTGTCTATCTGCCCCTGTGCCTGTCTACCTGCTTGTCTATCTGCCTCTCTGCCTGTCTACCTGCTTGTCTATCTGCCTCTCTGCCTGTCTACCTGCTTGTCTATCTACCTCTCTGCCTGTCTACCTGCCTGCTTGTCTATCTGCCCCTGTGCCTGTCTACCTGCTTGTCTATCTGCCTCTCTGCCTGTCTACCTGCTTGTCTATCTACCTCTCTGCCTGTCTACCTGCTTGTCTATCTGCCTCTCTGCCTGTCTACCTGCTTGTCTATCTGCCTCTCTGCCTGTCTACCTGCTTGTCTATCTGCCTATCTGCTTGCTTCTCTATCTGCCTCTCAGCCTGTCTACCTGCTTGTCTATCTACCTGTCTGCCTGCTTGTCTATCTACCTGTCTACCTGCTTGTCTATCTGCCTGCGTGTCTATCTGCCTCTCTGCCTGTCTACCTGCTTGACTATCTGCCCCTGTGCCTGTATGTCTGCCTGCTTGTCTATCTGCCTCTCTGCCTGTCTACCTGCTTGTCTATCTGCCTCTCTGCCTGTCTACCTGCTTGTCTATCCACCTATCTGCCTGTCTACCTGCTTGTCTATCTGCCTCTCTGCCTGTCTACCTGCTTGTCTATCTACCTATCTGCCTGTCTACCTGCTTGTCTATCTACCTGTCTGCCTGCTTGTCTATCTGCCTCTCTGCCTGTCTACCTGCTTGTCTATCTACCTATCTGCCTGTCTACCTGCTTGTCTATCTACCTGTCTGCCTGCTTGTCTATCTGCCTGCGTGGCTATCTGCCTCTCTGCCTGCTTGTCTCTCTGCCTGTCTGTCTTCACTGATATATTCTTCTTTTCTCTTTCTCTGTCTGTTCGATCCCAGCACCGCTCTGCTCTCACTTATTCATTCACTGCATCTGCTTCTTTATCTAGTTCACAGCTGCACTACATTTACTATCTGCATCCATTCTGTCCTCTGCAAACATTCCCACTTAACACGCATCAATTGGTCAAATACACACCTGCATGCCTACGCACGCACGCACGCACGCACACACACACACACACACACACACACACACACAGACACAGACACCTCCAGATTTAACTTAATAATGTACACCTATGGAAGCATAAAGAGTGTGCTTGTCTTTGTGTTTTGTCTATATTGTATGACGTTCATTATCCCCTGTGCTTGATGACAGTATGACGTTCATTATCCCCTGTGCTTGATGACAGTAGTGGCTCTCAGTCTTTTGAGGAACACTTCTGACATCTGCTGGTGAGAATTTGAACATCACAGTAAAGGTCAAATAAAATGGACAAAAAGATGATGAGAGAGAGAAAGAGGTGAAACTCAATTACCATCATAACAAGTGGAAATACAGCTATACTGTAGGTAACCTTTTAATAATAATAATAATAATAAGTGTCATAAACGAAAATACCGCTAGGTAACCTTTTAATAATAATAATAATAATAATAATAATAATAATAATAATAATAATAATAATAGTAATAATAATAATAGTAATAATAATAATAATAATAATTGATTGGATTTATATAGTGCCTTATCAAGACACTCAAAGCACTTCACATATCAGGGGAGGGAAGGGGAGGGAACTCAACTCATCCACCACCGATAATACTACTACTACTACTAATAATAATAATAAATAATCATAATCATAATTGTCATAAAAAGTGGAAATAGAACCTTTTCAAATAGCTGCTTATTTAAAATAGTAGTGTCAAGTATTTAAAAAAATACTTTTTATATTTTATATTTAAAATACAGCTAGGTAACCTTTTCAAATAGCTTCTTATTTAAAATACAGCTAGGTAACCTTTTCAAATAGCTGCTTATTTAAAATACCACTAAGCAACCTTTTCAAATAGCTGCATGGTTATTTAAAATAGTAATGCCAAGTACAAAATATCAAATGATGAAATTATGTATTTTGTCGACATACACCTGCATTGAACTACACTTTAGTGCTACACATGCATGGAGACATAGAGTACACATATTTATGCACAAAGAGAAGATGAACATTTGTGCATAATCCTCAATCCACTGACAATTTGTACTGGATGGCGATTATACTGGACATTGGCGATTATACTGGACATTGGCGATTATACTGGACAATGGCGATTATACTGGACATTGGCAATTATACTGGACATTGGCAAATTATTTGAATTCACAGACTTATCTGCGAGAATCCAAGTCTTACAAAGAGCAAAGCCTGCTCCTCCAGAGTCTTGCTGCTGCACTAATTGGGAAGATTTATAAGCTATCAAAATTAAAGTAATACAGCAAAAAGGTCAGTTTCCACAAAAAATCACTGATGCACATGCTTGAATGTACAAACATCAGCAATATCTGTTAAAAAGAAATCTGTTCACGAACGATTCCAAATATAAGGCATGAGTCATTCAGGACTTATTATCTACATCAGTGGTTCTCAAAGTGGGGTCTGGGGACCCTCAGGGGTCCTTGAGAGGGTTCCAGGGGGTCCCCAGCAAAAAGAGGAATAATTTATTTCCACTATAATTCCATCCCTAAGTAACACAATGACAGAATGTGACTATTTTGTTTTGCTCATGGGTTTCATATTTCTACAATAAAATATCTAAAACCGAAGGGCCAATACTGCGGCGTAGCACTAGCTCTATTGCAGCGGATTGGGCGTTCTCGCTTACCCCTCCCGCGGGCAACGTTGCAGACAGAGTAGTAAGGCTGATCCGTGAGCGGCTTCTGGGACGCGAGTCGGGGTCTTAATTGGCCTCGGCTGGGTCTACTGGGCGAGGGTGTATGATGTTGACAGACCCGAAACACCTTACGACCCCAGATAACATCACTGATGACGCGTCCCAGCGCATGCGGCAGTAGTGTATTTGAGAATATAGAATCCTGGCTTGCCTCTGGCCAGTGACACTTAGGAAAGACTAGGTGACAACCAAGTATAGTTTGGTGACGAGCTGGAGAGACAGTTGACGGCCGGAGAGACGGCAACCGGTACGGGATGGGATTAGCACCCCATCTTGGCTCTCTCGTGAGGGAGAAATCCACAAACGCTACGGATTAGCCTCCTGAAAATCTGCGCAAAGATCGGCGCGGCCTGGGGTCCTTCAGGCTAGAGCGAGGTGCTCGACGCAGGTAAATGACGTGCAGCGCACAGGCCCTCTTGAGGCGTCCTTGAGGCATCCTCTCAGCCTCTGGATTGCCTTTGCCACGGGAGGGTCTGGTGAGACGAAGGAGGAGCGCGGCCGGGAGTAACCCACAGAGCCTAGATCCTCCATGCACCGAAGGGCCAATACTGCGGCGTAGCACTAGCTCTATTGCAGCGGATTGGGCGTTCTCGCTTACCCCTCCCGCGGGCAACGTTGCAGACAGAGTAGTAAGGCTGATCCGTGAGCGGCTTCTGGGACGCGAGTCGGGGTCTTAATTGGCCTCGGCTGGGTCTACTGGGCGAGGGTGTATGATGTTGACAGACCCGAAACACCTTACGACCCCAGATAACATCACTGATGACGCGTCCCAGCGCATGCGGCAGTAGTGTATTTGAGAATATAGAATAAAAGCAAAAATCTTATCAAATGGGGGTCTGTGGTCTAATTTGTGTCAGTATAATACATAGGCTATATGGGAGAGATACGACCATGAGCTAATCTGTCCATATATATGAGACATACTGTGTACATTAGCAAGATGAAAGCGAGAGCCCCAGAGGAAACTGTGAAAAGGCCCTGGAGTTTGTCGTTTGTCAGTTTGGATCAGTGCCAGCCTCTGTCAGTGAGTTTGGATCAGTGCCAGCCTTTGTCAGTGAGTTTGGATCAGTGCCAGCCTTTGTCAGTGAGTTTGGATCAGTGCCAGCCTTCGTCAATGAGAGCAGCTGATTGCTGAATTCCCAGATCGATACCGTATCTAACGGCTGCACGCTGCGCTGTAGCGTGTCTACAGCAAGGCTCACCTCTGCACAACTGCACCAAACAAAACACAACATGGAAAACATGGCTCTGTGAGAATAATGCTGATCTATAGAGCCAGCACTATAGTACAACAGTCAATTTCACTTGGAAATGTTTTGTTTCTACCAGCATACTGACTCTCCCAAGAGGCATTTCAGTGGTTCTAGTAAACTGTCCAATCAGCTGCTTTTTGTTTACCTTTTTAGCTCAAATTCAATTCAAACTATACATGTAATCCACTTCGATTGTTTAGGAGAATTCGGCAAGTTTTTTTTCCTTCTTTTTTCAAGTTTTTTTTTCATTTTTCTTGAACAATATACAAACAGGACAGATGAACAGGCTCAGACACAGGAAAAGAAAAGAAAGAAAATACATATACATAGCCACATAAGGTGTCCATGTGTTTGTAAGAGATATTATGCATGGGATGCCACGCAAGGGGTCCATGAGAAACCAGCCAGGAGAGTTACCTGTCGCCCCTAACCTCATCGAGGTAGGCTAGAAACAGATCCCAGACATCCGAAAACTTTTTGAGTGAGTTTGGTCCTCAGGAACATAAGGGCTCTATTTCCCCCCTGGCCTTAAATTTGCATTTATGGCTGGGCACAGCGCTATCAGTGGGAGTGGTCACGCGCATTCCCTAATTTTTCCTACACGCTAAAAGCCAGAATGTGCGGCGCTAACCATTAACCACGCCTTTTTAAGCGTAGAATTACTCACAAGTGTTGGATTGGTGATCTCCAGTAAACCAATTACATTCTTCCCTTCCAAGCTCCGATCCGCGGAGCGACTCCAGTCCGGTCAGAAAAGCCCTAGAAGCGAAAATCATGTAAGTCAGGAGGGGATGAGAAGATGACTGGCAAAGGTGTGAAAGAGAGAGTGAGAGAGAGAGGGGGAGAGAGAGTGAAAGAGAGACAGAGGGGGAGGGAGTGAGAGAGAGAGGGGGGAGAGAGAGTGATTGAGAGTGAGAGGGAGAGAGTGAGTGAGAGAGAGAGCACGAGTGAGAGAGAGAGAGAGAGAGAGAGAGGGAGAAGTCTGTATCAGACGAGCATGCAGACACAACTGAGAGTTGCTTTGGAAAGGCATGTCCGCTTTAGAAAAGCATACAACTCAGATATCAGTAGTAAAACTATATCTTGCATATAGGTCCTTGTTAAGTCTGAAAGGACATTCTACCTCATATATAAGAGAAAAATGGGAAAATGAAGGAGGAATGGCTATATCTGAGGAAGAATGGACAACAATGTGGAGATATCAATGGAAGTGTACTAGATCACAAATATGGAGGGAATTCACATGGAAATGCCTCATTAGATATTTTATTACACCATCTCAGAAAGCTCACTATGATAATAACTCATCTTCTTGCTGGAGAAACTGTGGAAGTCAAATAGCACATCACTATCATGTCTTTTGGGACTGCCCCGTTATCAGGGGTTATTGGAAACAGATTCACGAAGCTATACAGGATGTTTTCAAATGTGTAATACCCCTAGATAGTAAAACAATGTATTTTGGTATATCGCAAGACTGATTGAAAGAAGACAGATATTTGATTAATATATTGCTGGTAGCTGGTAAAAAAGCTCTCACCAGGTAGTGGTTATCACAGGAAAGCCCTAAAGTGAAAGAATGGATGAATATTACGATGGATAGGCCTATATATAAGATGGAAAGACTAACTGCTGCTATCAACCATAAAGTAGAACAATTTACCTCAAGATGGGAATGCCGGGTTCAATATATAACACCCATAGAGAGCCGCAGTAACGAGTCCGGAAATCATCGATGCTAACAGCCCTGGTTCAACACAGTTTTCGCCTATGGGAGTTTTGAATGGGTTTTTGGCGCGATGCTTCTAATAAGCTCTCTGGGCAACGCTGGCTTAATCAAACGCGAACCAGATGGTAGTAACATCATCTTCACACATGAAGACCACTTTTATGAGTTTTGAAGCTTTTATGTGCCGTTAAAAGGACGGCTAGCTAGCAAACGGGTAAATGAGACTACACTTTTGAGTCGATGGGGATATATACGTCAATAACGTCACCACTTCAAAGGGCGAACACGGAAATTCTCAACATCATCTAATTGCAGCGCCGCAGAGCCAGCTGGCTACGCCTCTTGACACGGTCTGGCTACGCCTCTTGACACGGTCTGGCTACGCCTCTTGACACGGTCTGGTATACACATCACCCTTCAAAATAAAATACTCGTTATTTTTCTCTTGATTTAAAGAATTACAAGAACAATTATGCTTTCTATCTTCCACACTGAGCGTAGTTAGGCTCGTTTTCAACTCACCCAACACATTTTGTTTTTCATACTGTATATTTTATGGATTTGGAAAATGTTTCTAAATCATTTTTAAAGGTTGTAGACAGAGTAGAGTTTTGCTATACAGTATTTACATTTCTGTATAAAATATTTGGTCAAAATAATTACATTGTTCATTAAAAATTATTTTTTTTTTACCTTCAATGAATATTCAAAATTTGACAGTTTCAAGTATAAATGGTGGTAGTGCATCAATGCTATATTTAATCCATAAATAAAAATAAATAATATAAAAATAAATAAATAAATACATACATAAATACAAAATAAATGAATAAATAAAAATAAATAAATAATAGGCTACAAAAAATAAAAAATAAAAATACATAGCTAAAAAAAAAATCAATAAGGTCTCTGCCTTTATACACTTGTTCTCAAACTTTTTCATGTCAAGGTCCCCTAAACTAAAACAAATTAGACCACATGGACCCTCATTCGATCATATTTGATCAGGGTCCCCCATCTGATATTAGATGTTTTATTAGGAGATAGTGTGTGGCACCCATGGCCAACATTCTGTCATTGTCAACACAAAAACAGCCCTATATTGCAGCAGACAGACAGACAGACAGACGGGGATCACAGACAAAGCTGTCTGTAGCAGGGCTGAGCAAGTGGACCTGGCTGAAATATCAGTTCTGGAATGAAGGTGAGTAACGTTATTTCGGTATGTTTTATGTTTGTCATTTTTATGTTGTCCTCTCCATGTGGCCATGCTTGCAAACTTATATCAGCTATAACAGATGTGTATGTTACATTAATGTGCTTTCAACAGGTAGACAGACAGTCAATATCCTACTTTCTGACTTTCTGTCTGTCTGCTCGACTGTCTCACTGTCTGCCTGTCTACCTGACTGACTGTTGTCAGACTGACTGCCTGTCTACCTGTCTGTCTGTCTGCCTGACTGTCTCACTGTCTGCCTGTCTACCTGACTGTCAGTGTCTGAACTGACTGTGTGTTTCACTGTCTGTCTACCTGACTGACTGATGTCTGTCTGTCACTGACTGACTGACTGTCTGTCAGACTGTCTACCTGACTGACTGACTGACCGACCGACCGTCTGTCTGTCTAATTGTCTGCCTGACTGTCTCACTGTCTGCCTGTCTATCAGACTGACTGCCTGTCTACCTGACTGTCTGTCTACCTGACTGACCGTCTGTCTGTCTCACTGTCTGCCTGACTCTCTCACTGTCTGCCTGTCTACCTGACTGACTGTCTCACTGTCTGCCTGACTGTCTGCCTGTCCCACTGTCTGTCAGTGTCTGAACTGACTGTGTGTTTCACTGTCTGCCTGTCTACCTGACTGACTGATGTCTGTCTGCCACTGACTGACTGACTGACTGACTGTCACACTGGATGCCAGGCATGACAATCAAGGCCTCTTTTAGGGCTGTGACGTCTGTTCCGCCTGTGTCGTTGGTGTAGAGGGCGTACAACAGGTGTAGAGGGCGTCCGGGAGGCAGGGCCGAAGGGTGGAGCAACCCTGGACGATGGCCCGGACACCAACGACACAGGCGGAACCTTTCAGGAGGCCGGCCCGGACACTGGTGACGAAGACCATGACGGTGGCTGGGCGGTGCAGAAAGCTGGCGACTAAGGATGGGCAAAAACAAAAGGGGTCAGACGTCACAGCCCTAAAAGAGGCCTTGATTGTCATGCCTGGCCTAATGTCAAATTCAAAGCAACAAAGCTATACACTAAATTACATAACATCCAGTGTGACAGTCAGTCAGTCAGTCAGTCAGTGGCAGACAGACATCAGTCAGTCAGGTAGACAGGCAGACAGTGAAACACAGTCAGTTCAGACACTGACAGACAGTGGGACAGGCAGACAGTCAGGCAGACAGTGAGACAGTCAGTCAGGTAGACAGGCAGACAGTGAGAGAGCCAGGCAGACAGTGAGACAGACAGACGGTCAGTCAGGTAGACAGACAGTCAGGTAGACAGGCAGTCAGTCTGATAGACAGGCAGACAGTGAGACAGTCAGGCAGACAATTAGACAGACAGACGGTCGGTCGGTCAGTCAGTCAGTCAGGTAGACAGTCTGACAGACAGTCAGTCAGTCAGTCAGTGACAGACAGACATCAGTCAGTCAGGTAGACAGACAGTGAAACACACAGTCAGTTCAGACACTGACAGTCAGGTAGACAGGCAGACAGTGAGACAGTCAGGCAGACAGACAGACAGGTAGACAGGCAGTCAGTCTGACAACAGTCAGTCAGGTAGACAGGCAGACAGTGAGACAGTCGAGCAGACAGACAGAAAGTCAGAAAGTAGGATATTGACTGTCTGTCTACCTGTTGAAAGCACATTAATGTAACATACACATCTGTTATAGCTGATATAAGTTTGCAAGCATGGCCACATGGAGAGGACAACATAAAAATGACAAACATAAAACATACCGAAATAACGTTACTCACCTTCATTCCAGAACTGATATTTCAGCCAGGTCCACTTGCTCAGCCCTGCTACAGACAGCTTTGTCTGTGATCCCCGTCTGTCTGTCTGTCTGTCTGTCTGTCTGTCTGTCTGTCTGTCTGTCTGTCTGCTGCAATATAGGGCTGTTTTTGTGTTGACAATGACAGAATGTTGGCCATGGGTGCCACACACTATCTCCTAATAAAACATCTAATATCAGATGGGGGACCCTGATCAAATATGATCGAATGAGGGTCCATGTGGTCTAATTTGTTTTAGTTTAGGGGACCTTGACATGAAAAAGTTTGAGAACAGTGTATAAAGGCAGAGACTTTATTGATTTTTTTTTTTAGCTATGTATTTTTATTTTTTATTTTTTGTAGCCTATTATTTATTTATTTTTATTTATTCATTTATTTTGTATTTATGTATGTATTTATTTATTTATTTATTTTTATATTATTTATTTTTATTTATGGATTAAATATAGCATTGATGCACTACCACCATTTATACTTGAAACTGTCAAATTTTGAATATTCATTGAAGGTAAAAAATTTTAATTTTTAATGAACAATGTAATTATTTTGACCAAATATTTTATACAGAAATGTAAATACTGTATAGCAAAACTCTACTCTGTCTACAACCTTTAAAAATGATTTAAACATTTTCCAAATCCATAAAATATACAGTATGAAAAACAAAATGTGTTGGGTGAGTTGAAAACGAGCCTAACTACGCTCAGTGTGGAAGATAGAAAGCATAATTGTTCTTGTAATTCTTTAAATCAAGAGAAAAATAACGAGTATTTTATTTTGAAGGGTGATGTGTATACCAGACCGTGTCAAGAGGCGTAGCCAGACCGTGTCGCCAGACCGTGTCAAGAGGCGTAGCCAGCTGGCTCTGCGGCGCTGCAATTAGATGTATCTCGAAATTCTCTTTCCCTCACCTGGTTCAGCCCCGTTCAGCCCGGGGTAATCAGTGCACACATCAACAACAGTCCAGGTTGAGTGCTGACGTGACGTGGAAGCCTATGCGACAGTGTGTAGTTCTGGATTAGCTTAGCTGGAGCATTTTACTTCTAGGGCTCGCATTTACGCTTCAAAACTCATGAAAGTGGTCCTCATGTGTGAAGATTATCCCGCTGAACCTTGGTTCGCGTTTGATTAAACTTGCGTTGCCCAGATACCTTATTTGAAGCATCGCGCCAAAAACCCATTCAAAAATCCCATAGACAGAAACAGTGTTGAACCAGGAAGTTCGGGACTTCCGCATTCAGCCTACAAAAATACGTCATCCCTGCGGCTCTCTATTAGGCCAGATTTTATTTTTTTGGATCCAAGATGAATGTAAAATGAAAAGTCGACTCCCTGTTTTGTTTGTTTGTTTTGTTGTTGCTGTTGCTGCTGTTTATTGATAATAATCTGTCAACTGTCAATAAAAAGTTAAAAAAAAAAAAAGTAAAAAAAAAAAAAAAAAAAAAAGGAAAGGAAAGGCATGTCCGCAAAATAGGCTAACGCCGTGGGTGCATCCCTGGCACACTGAATAAGGCCTGCTTTTACTGACTCGTAGTCAGTAAAGGGTCTTGCCTTCTTTCCAATGGCATGTACACTACAGTGACTGGCAATTACTGTTAGACTGTAGTACAGTCTAACAGTAATTGTCATCTTCGTGCTGGTCTGCACTGACATGGCTAGTGTAGCCACAGAGGGTCTTGAGAGGAGAGGCTCCGATTGAGACCGGGACAAGTGACAAACGTTACTAACGTTATACTAACAAACACGTTCCACGTGTTGATAATCCTAATATGCGTGATCAAAAAGTGCGTTGGAACAGGACTCACTTGGTGCTGTCTGCTGCCCCGGGTGTACATAACGTTAGCAGCGTTATGTTGTGTAATTTCCAATTTGCAGAGTTGAACGTTACAGAGCAGCACTGTTTGGTCTTGGTCTAAAATACTCCCACACTTTAGATGATCGTGAATGATGTTTTGTAGCTAGCTTGTCCTATCCCTGTCGCTTGTGAATAAAGTGATAGACGCGGGCAGCCATGTTCACCTAGCCGCTTCCGGTTAAAAACCATCTCCAACCTTCTCCAAATTAAAAACCATTCTACACAAATCTAAAGCACATAGATGACATTAAAAACTTTTATTTTGAAGTATGATATTGGAACAGAGTTATCTAGTGTATTTGCTTCACTTAATTTTGACGCACAGTTTTCATTATTTTACATGACTATTTTGTCACCCACCACGTGGCGGAGAGACCTCTCAGTGTCACTCGCCAAACGTAAAATCTAGTCGCCAATGGCGCCTGGCGGGTGGTCATTTCGGGCACTGATATCAAATACCTCTGCAGAGTGTGCAGAGTACGTGCCCAGAGCAGTCAGTGGACCAACAGAGAAGCATGCAGCATGTGAGATCAGGGACGACTCAGACAGAGCCATGGTGCAGACAGGATGTGAGGATATGATAGGCAGTGCTAAAACATGCGCCCACACTCGTGTTTCCATTACCCTCATAAATGCGCAAAATCTAAATATCGCAATAGAAATTGGGTAATGGAAACACGTAAATTTCGAAAAAGCTCCCAAATATCGCAAAACGTTTTTGCGCTCTCATGAGGTGGTTTTTCAGACGTGTCGATATAGCAGTTTATCGCAAAAGTGTAATGGAAACAGATTTTCCGCATTTGCACGTCATGTGACCCATCTGATCCTTTGGAAAATGAAAGGAAATTAGGGAGAAAGGGTTTGATAAACCGTGGCAAAACCTTCGCAGCAAGTGGAAAACTTTGAAGCAACGCTACCTAGCAGAAAGAGTGTTGTGCAAAAGCGGACCCGGAAAATAGATCATGTTTAATGGGAGAAATCGATCCATGCCTGTGTGCGCGCATTTGGCACAGCGGCGAGATGATCGGCGGGATGAAAAGCACACCGGTGCGGTGCTGTTGACTGAAGTGATTAATACATTACACACGTTTCAGGTGCAATGTTATAATTATAATACACGATATTCTGACTATTGCACGGCACCATATCAGCCTTTCCCCCCCTCCTCCATCTCTAAAATGGGACAAGTTGTAGGCTACCTTTTTTCCTCTGCCTGTCGCGCTCACTGCATTCACCGCAGCCAGCAACATGTTCTTTTGAATTGATACACAGGCTCGTTTATATGCGTTGTAACTTCATGTTGTGATTTGCATTGACCATTGGTTGGATTTGAGCATGCAGGGGACGGGATATGGGGCAGATCCGCGTGCGTAATCACTGTGGCAGCTGCTGGTAACGGGAATTGCGAAACTCAACTTCAATGGAAACGCCTACAAGTCGCAATTGTACATTGTCGAAGTTGTAGAAATATCGCAATTATTTTGCGAAAAACTGTAATGGAAACACAGCTAGAGCTTAATCCACTTATCAATGACAGGACAGCGTCTCCACGGAAGCTGACGATCGATGGCACTTGACCGCCTTAAATATCAGCTCCTCTCCGCTCCACGTCCAACCCAGTGACCAGACACTGTCTGCTCCTCTCCGCTCCACGTCCAACCCAGTGACCAGTTACTGTCTGCTCCTCTCCGCTCCACCTCCAGCCCAGTGACCAGACACTGTCTGCTCCTCTCCGCTCCACATCCAACCCAGTGACCAGACACTGTCTGCTCCTCTCCGCTCCACGTCCAACCCAGTGACCACTGACGAGACACTGTCTGCTCCTCTCTGCTCCACATCCAACCCAGTGACCAGACACTGTCTGCTCCTCTCCGCTCCACCTCCAGCCCAGTGACCAGACACTGGCCCAATCCCAAATCTTTTCTTAACCAATTATGTAGGTGCCAAAAAGCCATAAATTCACATCAAAGAACAAAGAAAATCAACAATTATAATTCAAGTTTAAACAGTAAGTGTGCAGCTGCAGCATTTATTAAAAAAATAATAATAATAATAATTACCACTCTTTTCAACTGAGCATGCAGACAATTAAAATAAGGGTGCAATGCGTGCTTTTGCACCCCTGTAAAACCGGGCCTGGTTCTCGCTACAACAGGTGTCTTCAGAACAGGGCTGAATCCGAATAGTCACTCCTAACTAGGGCTGCACAATTAATCGTATTTTCATCGCCATCGCAATATGAACATGCGCAATAAACACATCGCAAAGACTGCCTGAAACGCAATGAATAACAAAAGTGGTTTTATTTACATGCATCATGCATTCCCACTCAGGATCTGATCATTTTGTCTTGTGTTGTAAATCCAGCGCACACCTTTCCCTTGCAACAGTGTGCTCCACCCCTCTGCCAAAGCCCAAACACGCTGTGTGTAGTTTCAGCTAGAGTCAGTGTGTATTTAATTTCTTTATTCAGTGGGCATAGGCTATGTTTGGGGTCTATGTTAGCATTATTAAAGCAGAAAGACATAGGAACTGTATAGCTAATATGCATACTTTAATATTTGTTTATTTATTGCAAGTCGTATCGTCATCGCTCAGTGCAGCTAGCTAAAGGAGGCTACAGGCAGTGTACAGGCACAGACAGCTGGCCCAGTCAGTTGCTCTAGGCTCAGTCAGCATTTGCTTTGAGTGACAGATCAGGCGGCCAATCAGAGGGGCGCCTCACCGGAGCGCCTCATCGGCCAATCAGACCAGGGCCTTTGTAGAAAAAACTGACTATACTGAGCTGCAGAGGGTAAATACAAGAAAAAAAATCGAGATGTCTCCAAATCCCAAACAGAATGCATGACCTTAAGACCCCTGACAAATGTTTAAAACAGCAGAAAACTACACAATATGGGACCTTTAAGGCAAGAAACTGCTGACTATTCCAACCTCTAGACTCAAAGCTAAAGGTGATTGTGGCTTTGCTCTTAAAGCTCAGTCTGAGGGCAATATGCTGGGCTGACACGCTATTCATTCTTATACATGACATAACTGAGAAAAATAACCTTCCTACTATACCAACTTTAGTGAGGATCACAAGTGAATCCACACATTCTTGTGGAAATTGCTGTAGGTTTTGATTGATTGATTTGTTTTAGTCATTGTGTTGTGGACTGTTGACAGTGCCCCGCCCACATGGGCTTACAAGACACACGAAATACAAAATCAATAATACAACATAAGCCAGGCCAGCACTATAATAGTACAACTAAATCACAATATAACATAATGTACTCCTGACGCAACAAAACACAGATCACTTTCTAAACAGAACGTTCTGCCTTCACTCCCAGGCCTGACAGATAAAATGTCCTTTAAAGAAGGTTCCTTTCTTAAATCACAACTCCAGTTTTTCATAATCCAACTAAGTAAAAAAAAAATCAACAATGGACATTTTATTCAGTGCATCTCCCTTGCATCATCATAAGCTGTACAACAGAACGGAAAATAAATCTCGTTCTCAATTTCACACAAATTACAAAGCAAACAAAGTCTATCTTCAGGGTAACATTAAACCTCCCAGTCTCCAGTGCCAGTCCAAATCAAACTTCACATAAGGCTCTGCACAGTAACTGTCTTTTATGAGACGGTAGGTTCTTAGCTTTGGTTTATACCATAAATCAAGACCATTTATCTTTATACAAAAGAAACATATTACTCTTAGTCCCTCGGATATCATAAAGTAACCTGTTCTGAACAATAAATGACAAATCGTTCAAATAGAATACGGTAAGTATTTCAATTGCCCAGGGATGGGCGATGTGCTAATTAAATATATTTTGTGAGTTTCTGATCAGACATCCTCATGAGTCTATTCCATAGTCAAAGCATTTGACCTTTGTGTCTGACGTTTGGGATTCCCATCCCATATCTCCACTGATGGTGAAGAACCGATGAGCATTTGTGAATTCCTAGAAAATAACTGATAGCTCTGTGATGCAGTGTTACAGCTTAGATGTTCCCGGAAAACCCAAACACCAGAAGCATAATCCGACAGGACAGACACATGATTTATACAGTTGTGTGTTGGAGGTTGAGGGATACAGAAATGACAAATTGAGAAATTTACTTTTTGAGAAATTACTCTTTATTGAGGTAGAGGCAGAGCAGGTATGCAGAAATGCATGCCCATGTCAGGCAGTAGTCATTCTCAGCCATATCTAAGTTTAGATGAGGCAGTCATGTTCTCAGCATAGTGAGATGAGGCAGTCGTCATGTTGTCCACATGGTCATGCACTGGGGGGGTGTCTGCACCAGCTTCCACTTCATTGGTTTCCAATCGTACTGTTGAGTAAAAAAAACACAATGAGAACTGAACACTCATGATTACCACATCAAAGGCTAAAAAGGCAAGGCCACACAAAATTGCCTTTTAGGCTAGCTAGTGGATTTTCAGAGAACCCATTTACCCTCGCAGTGATTCCCAACCTGTGGTTAAAAAAAAAAAAAAAAAAAATTAGGTGGTGAAGCCCCTCCCACTGGGTTGAAAATTAGAAAAGAAGTGTAGAAGTTTCATGCTTAAAAGACGGCCTCTTTCACATCCACAACTCACGTCTGTCACATGTGTGCTGGCTGGCTGCTGGGTGCGTTTGTTCTCACAGCGCGTGACGGTGTCGTAAATTCCGGACTATAAGCCGCACCTTCAAAGTTGACTATTTTTTTCTTATATAAGCCGCACCGGACTATAAGCCGCGGGTGTTTTAATGGTATTTTTTTTTTTTTTTACAGTGCACACAGTGTCCGCGGTGTGGTGAAAAGAGGGCAAGAGAGGAAATTAAAACAGAAGTGGATTTATCGTTAGAAAGAGTGCTAAAGAAGAGAATTCTGTTTTTTATTTTAGTTACTCACAGTACTATTGACCAGTCCAACTCAAAAGATATTCGGCAGTTTCACTTTGAGCTCTTGTTCCGCCGCTGTCCATCAATGGTTATGACGAGTCTCGCTGGGTACAGTACGCCAAAGCGATATCCATTGACTTTAACCTTTTCGATGATGCTGTTGTATGTTGCGCGTTTCTGTTGCACCAACGCGGAGAGGTCCTGCCGGACGAAAAAGCGCGTACCCTCCCAGGTGAGGGGCTTCTTCCCCGCAGCCTGGAGGATGAGTTGACGGTCGGGCCAGCGGAGTAGGCAGATGAAGATGGCCCTCGGTGGCAGGCCGGGGTCTGGACGTGGCCGAGGCGCCCGGTGTGCCCTGTCCACCTCTGGTGGTTTCTCGCCTTCCTTCAGGTCCAGGATGTAACACAGGATTTTGCCACGAAAGCGTCCATGTCACCAATCTCAGCTCCCTCTTTTACATTGATCAGGCGAATGTTATTTCTTTTACTCCTGCTGATTAAGTCATCAACCTGCGTGTGCAGCGTTTCGATGTTTTTGCATTTTATCCACTTTCGGACTCACTGTGTTGTTTTTGTCCTCCAGTGCGCTGATCCGCATTAGAAACTCTGTTCACGGTTGCATTATTTTCTTTAGTGAGTGAGTGGATGGACTTCTGCACGTTTTCAAACTTGTTTTCAAGCTGCTCAAACCTCTGAGCGATGTCGGACTTAATCGATAGTGTTTCATGGAGTAAAAGTTTAGCCCAAGCCGTGTATCTCCAGCCTCCAGCAGGTGAGTCATTTCCTCATTCATGGCGGTGATTGCTTCGTCTTTTTCTTTCTGCTTACCTGTGTTGTGTTATGTTGTTAAAAGAGGGCAAGAGAGGAAATTAAAACAGAAGTGGATTTATAGTTAGAAAGAGTGCTAAAAAAAGAGATTTTTTTTTTTTTTTTTGGAAAAAAATCCATAGATAAGCCGCACCGTTATATAAGCCGCAGGGGCCAAAAAAGGCCAAAAAACGGGAAAAAAGCCGCGGCTTATAGTCCGGAATTTACGGTAGATCCGTGTTAATAAACAGTGTTAGCCCGAAGGACCCCGCCCAGCCAGAAAACTAGACAGTCTCACGAAGCACTCATGTTAGCCGGCTGCACACCAAAACAGTTTTACTTTTACACAATGACTATTTTGGGAACCGCTACGTGGCGGTAGACCCCTGAGCGTCACCCATCAACCCATCACACGTAAAATCTAGTCGCCAACATGGTGCTTGGACGTTGGCGGCCGGGTGTTAATTTTAGGCCCTGTGTACAGGTAACAGTCCCTCTGCCCGTGGATTTTTTTTAAATACATTTGGAAACGTGTGGTGGAAAATCTGATTTACCTCCCAGGTTCTTCAAACCATCCTCATGTGGGTCACCACCAACTGGTGAACAAGGTCCTGTAGAATAGATGGTGCACTTGCAGTTAATACAGGTTACTGTCGTTATTGATAACAAAATACAGGGCAAAGCCAGTTCAATTTAGCCTCAATATTCCTCTTGCCTTGTCCAATGCAATAATGAACAACCTGAAGCTGCAAGGCTGATAGAGCCCAGAATATTGTGAAATTGTACATGGTCTTACTCTCACCTTAATCAAGTTCATTTACTATTTCATACAAAGTGATTTAAACAGCATTATAGAGAAATACAAACCTTTGGCAAGCCAAACACTCAGCACACAGAGAACCAAAGCCCAAAAAGTGTCCATTGCTCTGCTGCTCACCAAGAGACAAAACAACTGAACTACCAGAGCCACAGCAGAGGCTTATAAAAGTGCTTCCTACTGCTGCCACAGCTGTTGCTGATCAGCTCTCATCAGTCATTGGCTCTCTCTCTCCTGATAGGAATCAGTGCAGGTTCAGCTGTTCAATTAGTCTGATAGGACAAATCTGCTTGAAGTTTTATGGAAGATTCTTACCCCCCCCCCATCCGCCCCATGAAAGATCTTGAAATAAAACACTGCAGGATATTGTCAAAGAGTCAATAAAATGGAGGTTGGATTTAAAAGTAAATGTAACTGCACCCTGATGGTGATTTTTTGAATATTTAAGTGTGTCCTTTAAAATGTTGCTGTTTGTAAGAGTGCAAGATAGTTAATAGTGCAGTTGCTAGTGCAGTTCACTCTCAGGAGTCATTTTGTCAGTTTTCACACTCATTTGAAAATTAAAATCTTCATTTTGGTACTAATTTCCCCACACACACACACATAAACAACGATAATTACAAGAAGAACAGAGCAGAAAGCAATGCCTCCATCAGAACCCGTAGTCGGGGCATCTGGGTCTGTAGAGGTAAAAGCACTGGAGACCCGGGTTCAATTCCCGACAGCCGTACTTCCGGTTTGGTCAGACGTTCCTATAGACACAATTGGTCGTGTCTGTGGGTGGGAAGCCGGTGGGTTATGAGTCCTGGTCGCTGCACTAGCGCCTCCTCTGGTCGGCCAGGGCACCTGCTCTGGAGGAGGGGAACTGGGGGGAATGATCCTCCCATGTGCTACATCCTGCCGGTGAAACTCCTCGCTGTCAGATGAAAAGAAGCGGCTGGCGATTGCACATGTATCGGAGGAAGCATGTGCTAGTCTACAACTCTCCCCAGATCGGCAGTGGGGGTGGATTTACAATTTGGTACAATTTGGGAGAAAATGGGGGGGCAGTCGAGGTCAAGGACAGATCAGGCAAAGTCTCGTCGACTTTGCCTGTAAAGGTCTTTGTTGTGTCCTCCATTAAACATTTGTACTTAGTCTTCTTGGCCCAGATCCATCATGATCTATGTTCTAAGCTCTTCAAACACACCATGAGGTGAGGTGTGTGTGTGTGTGTGTGTGTGTGTGTGTGTGTGTGTGTGTGTGTGTGTGTGTGTGTGTGTGTGTGTGTGTGTGTGTGTGTGTGTGTATGTGTGTCTGTGTGTGTGTGTGTGTGTGAGAGAGAGAGAGAGAGAGAGAGAGAGAGAGTGTGTGTGTGTGTGTGTGTGTGTGTGTGTGTGTGTGTGTGTGTGTGTGTGTGTGTGTGTGTGTGTGTGTGTGTGCATGCGTGCGTGCGTGGCCTAGAAGTTTGAATTGTCCGTAGGGGAATGTTAATATTTCCCTCATGCATTGTATCCCTGTATCAATCAACTCCGTCCTATTTTTTAAAAGAAACATTGAAGTAAGTAAGGAAGGAAATACAAAACAGCCACTCTTGTTGCTCTTGATATTTTCCTAAACCCATATTAAACATATTCACTACCTTCAGCTTGGCAGCCCCTTACAGACTTTTTTTTTTTTTTTTTTACAACTTTTGTTTACAGTTACTTGTTTATTTGTTGACTGATGTCGAGCATTTTGTTTATTCCGCAGTGAAATTTTGCGAAGAGACTGCATCACAGAGATACAAAGCCATGCGTTCCTCTCTCTCCACAGCCTGGCTCAAATAAGTAACTCAAACAAGTAACTCTACAGCTTCCACCAAAACTCACTATTCACTAACACATCACACATGTGGTATTCGAATCAGAACAGGTGTTATTTGGGTTGCATTTCATGTTAGCTTGATAGGATTAAAGGTATACTATGCAACAATTTCATTAAAAAACATTTTATATCCTTATAGAAAAGCTTCCCCTCAAAAACATTAATTCTGACCCATACAATACTGGCAGTGTGTTTATGTGGACAGGCGCTGCCCCCTGTGTGTATTTTCATTGTTTTGCTGTGTTCTGTGTTTATGTGGTCAAGTGAGCTTGACAATACATGGGGAGAGAGAGTGCCAGAAAATGTTGAAATGCAGGGATTTAAAAAAAAATCTGATAGTTTCACAGCGGTTATGTTGAGGTTTAGCACACATACCTCCAAACCATCAAGGTATGCTAAAAACAAAATGATCTGGTGAGAAGCTCCATTTCCTGGTTTATTCCGCTCTGCTGAGGCGATCCACTCTCAGAACACCTTAGCGATGCTATTGGCTGAGCTGTTGCGCTGTGTTGTTGGCTGGTCGCTATACATCCCACGTGGACCTCTACACAATGTATCCGGCTAAATACGTCCCGGCACAGCCAAACAAATGTAAACAGCACCAAAATCAGGCAGGGGGCAGCATCCGTCCACCAAAACACAATGCCACAGTATCGTGTGCATCAGAATTGATGTTTTTGAGGGGAAACTTTTCTATAAGTATATCAAATGTTCTTTAATGAAATAATTGCAAAGTATACCTTTAGGTTCTCTCAAATTACAAAACGGGCTATTTAATCCCTGATTTTGAGAGCGGCTGGTCTTACTCTCCTTATTTGTTGAAATCCCCCCACAATATTGTCGCTGTCGTTCCAGGACCTCGAATTTCCAAAACAGAAACTTTTCAGGAAGTAAAAAAAACCTGTTTCCTTAAACTACTAAATGTCGTCAAAGTTGGCACATGTCTTAATTATAGTTAGTTTCCCGCTGAATGTGTCATTACTTTATTAATATCTTACCTGGATAAGCTCAATTGATGTTGTTTATATTATCAGTCCGACTTGGAAGCACTTTCTCACGGCCAGTCAAGCGGGAGAGAGTCGCATACTCATGCACGAGCCCCCAAGCTCCAGGCCGCGGGGGCGCGCGCAGGAGCAGCAGCATTGCCCCTCGCCTCTCATGGCCGAAGCGGGGGCTTTCGCATGGGGTGAGAATAGTCTGACATAACGTAGCGTTAACGTTACTTTATTCTCGTCAGAAAACACTCCGATTTGCATGTTAAAACAAGTTTGCAGCCTAGGAATAACTGGAAAACATTTGATTGATATATTAACGTCAGAGGAAGCCAGGATTAGTCAAAACGATATGAGAAATACACAGCGCGTCTGCCGTGTGACTTTTCCGGGTTTATTGTCCTGCGTGGGGGGTACACACGGAGGTAGGGGACGAATTTCAAGGTTTGACTGACAGATTGAGGGCGAATGGCGTTACGAGATTTACTCACAAGCTCGTTTTAATGCTTTTCCATTGGTTGAATTTGATAAAAACCACACAGAGACGTGAAGGGTGACCAATGGCATTGATTCATGACAAAAAATAAAAAAGTGAAAAAAGGCACATTCGAGGTCCTGGAACGACAGCGACGATATTATAGTTACTAATATTTTCACATTCTTTTTCCCTGTAGCTCAGTACAGAATATCAACAGTCTGAGATTAATTGAAAAAGGAGCCTTCACCGACCTGCCCAAGCTTGAATACTTGTAAGACATGACTCACTTTTACATTCGTCATCAAGCAGTATCAATAGCAGTCTTTTCACAGTTGTGTTATTATTGCTAGGTGTCTGGGTAGAGTAGAGGTAAAAGCACTCCCCTAACACCGTGGAGACCTGCGTTCAATTCCCGGCAGCGGTACTTCCGGCTTGATCAGACACTCCTACAGACACAATTGGCCGTGTCTGCGGGTGGGAAGCCGGTGGGTTATGATTCCTGGTCACTGCACTAGTGCCTCCGCTGGTGTCGGTCGGGTCGCCTGTTTGGGGGGAGGGGAACTAGGGGGAATAGCGTGACGGTTTAAATGCCTCGCTGTCAGGTGAAAAGAAGCGGCATGGCGACTGCACATGTATCGGAGGAAGCATGCAACGACCGGGCAGCAGGGGGAATTGGCCAAGTACAATTGGGGAGAAAATGGTCGAAAAATCTGGGGGGGGAATCTTGTTAATATTGCAATACCTTGTCTGTATGGACTTTTACTGCATTTCTAAGTATAGCCATCTAAAATGAGCCCTCCTACATTTCTATATCTGAGCATTGACTCTAAAAGGCAAAATCACATCTAAAGTTTCAGTGAATAGCCCCAGTCTGGAACTGTGTCACTACACAACCTAGATACAAGAAGATAAAAGAAACCCACAAACTAAACTTTCCAGTCAACCCGAATGGACATAGGCTTATTATCAGTAGAATGGACACAGGCGTATAAACAGCAGAAGTGGGAAAGGGAAGATATTTCTGTTAATTGGGCACAAACATTGCTATCATTTTCTTGTTCAATCATCTGTGTTGATTCAGACACAGTTGAAACTATTTCAGATGCAAATTAGGATGTTAAGATTTTTATGGAATATTATGAATAAGTTTTGTCTCTGTCTTTCATAACAATAAATATATGCCATTCAATGTATTTCACTCATTTTAATATTTCAGCTGCTCAGCCCTCACTTTCAAACTGTTTTGATTTAGGTAGTTTCTACTGAAAAGATTTTGTCCTTGTGTTTGATAGGGGAGGACGCAGATGCTCGTTAAAGAGAGCATGGTGGAGGTTGATTTTTTAAAATGATTTTACATTTTGGGCTCATGATTAGTACAACCCCCCCCCCCCCAAATTGGCATTCTAAATGGCCGTTCTCCTCTTGCGACATCACTTGTTGCTGGACATTCTGCTGGGGCTCACACCACAGGAGGCAGTTCCATTTCAGGACCAATGGCCAGCTGCTTTAAAAACAACTACGGTAGTTCGGTTCACTATGTCCAGAGCGATGAGTTTTTTGGGAGATTAGGAAATCTATTCCTTTTTTGAAAACTTCATAGAATAGCGATGCAGAAAATGCATGGTTCCATTTTCACAGAAGCCAATATGGTGGCCATCTTGGGTGTTGTAAAATGGCGATCTTTAAAAATAGTTTTTCCCAATATCTTACTTCCAGATCACCTATAGGATCTTGATTCCAGTGGCTAAATCTCCATTTTTTGGGGCAAGAAATCCAATGGTGCCAATTAGAAATCAGTACAGCTGATCACCGCCATCTTGGATTTTGAATGCGCATAACTGAAATTTACACTTATCTCCTTATCCTGGCTCCCAGATGACATGACAGATGTAGATGTACCTGATCCAAGTGGGTATCTGAACAAAATGAATCAGATGAAGATATAGTATATAGTCATTTTACATAACCATGTACTTTATGCCACACATCTTGGATTTTATGATAATGGTTATTACCCCATAAAACCCAGAAACCTGACTTCTCGTCTAAAGGAGAATAAACCCCTAAAAACAAGGTGATTTGAGTAGAAGCAGAAAAATCATGAGAAACAGATTGGTGAAAATAAAAAACAGACAAATCATAATATCATAATCACTAGCCATGAAGCCTTCATGGGCAACTTGTCCCATAGAGTTACACTATACACTCTGTGAGCTGCATGCATGTGACGGAATTGCAGACTTGTCATTATCCTCCTTGTGCACAATGCATAAACAAGATGATGCCCAAATATGTAATGCATTGCAAGATTTCATGGTTGGTGATTACAATTTCAAACACTAATATTTTTATTATTATTATTTGCCTGATTTACCTTAAACTTCCAACAATCTGTTTATCAGATTTTTCTCTGTCTATTCAAATCAATTTGTTTTTAGTGTTTTATACTCTTTGAAATGTGTTTTATCAGTATAATGGAGGCTACCTGTGACACGGATTGGCCATAACAAACACCATGTTCGAGCATAAGGATACATGGCGCCAGAGTATCTTAGGCAGAAGTTCAATGATCAATTTTATTGTCATAACCTGAGGTTGCATGTCTTGGACACTCAGGTGATGAGAGGGGCACAGCTGTCAACTGATCACCACCTGGTGGTGAGCTGGGTCAGATGGTGAGGGAAGCCTCTGGACAGACCTGGCAAGTCCGATTGTGTAGTGAGGGTGAACTGGGAATGTCTGGAGGATGCTCCTGTCTGGGAAACCTTCAACACCTCTGGTGGAACTTCTCTGGCATCCTGTGGAGGCTGGGGACAATGAACCAGAGTGGTCAGTGTCAGGCCCGTAGCCAGAGTTTGAGGAATACCAAGGTCATTTTAGCGCGCGTGGGGGGCCCAGGGGGGGCTGTGCCCCCCGGATAGAAAATTGTGTCCATTTTAAAGTAAAATGCTTCAATCTGGTGCACTTTGAAAGCAAAATGAAGAGGCTATCCTCTTTACTGTGCTGTTGCTTTAAAATTATACCAAAAATAAATGTCTCCCCATATAATATAATTTATATTCTGCATACAGGTCACATGGCAGAATACTGCTCAATTAAATATAATGGCCCATCTACACAAACATCACTTACAGGGGAGTTACTTACCCATTCACTTCAATAGAACTGTCCCCAAAGTCTAGCCCCAATCTAGCCTCAATGCAAAATCTGAATGTTGTGAGTTATCTCTCTTCCTTCTATAGCACACAGAGAGGAAGCAAATTGTTGCATTTCCGATCAACTGTTGCATTAAAACATCAATGACAGATGAATAGATCTGGGGACCGGAGCTATTTAAAAAAAAAAAAAAAAAAAATTGTGTGGAAAATACCGAGGTCATGACCTCGGTATCCTCAATGGTAGCTACGGGCCTGGTCAGTGTTCAAAGCTTCCATTGCTGAAGCTGCAGCTGGGAGCTGTGGTCTCAAGGTCATTGCTGCCTCAAGGGGCGGCAACCCTCAAACACCATGGTGGACACTGGTGATCATTGAAGCTGTCTGACTGAAGAAGGAGGCCTTCCGCGATATGCTATCCCAGGAAACTCCGTAAGCAGTTGCAAGGTACCACCAGGCCAGAAGGACAACAGCCTCATCAGTGGCAAAGGCAAAGCAGTGCGTGTGGAAGGAGCTCGGAGAAGCCATGTAGAAGGACTTTCGGTTGGTGCAAAAAATGGTTCTGGCAAACCGCCTCGGGGGGGGGGGGGGGTGGGGGGGACAGGGATCCATCCAAGCTGTGTACCGTAAGGATGGGACACTGTTGACCTCAACTGAGCAGTGGAAGGAGCACTTTGAGGAACTCCTGAACCCTCGATGATAGAGGCAGAGCTGGAGGATGATGACATAAATTTCCCTGGAGGAAGTCACTGAGGTAGTCAAATAACTCCACAGTGGAAAAGCCCCAGGGATTGATGATGAGATCCATCCAGAAATGCTTTAGTTTAGGCTTTGGGTGTTGAGGGGCTGTCATGGATGACATCTTTTGAGCATTGTGTGGAAAAGATAACTGAGCCAGAAGGCAAAGCTGGCTCAGTTTAAAAAAAAAAAAGCGTCTATCATCGATGATAGTCGGTGGCCATGGTCGGTGGCGACCATGTACTATAAAGTGGGACAAGGTGAGAAGCCCGGACTCAGAGTAGAGCCGCTGCTCCTTTGCGTAGAAAGGCAGCCAGTTGAGGTGGTTCGGGCATCTAGTAAGGATGTCTCCTGGTCGCCTCCCCATGGAGGTTTGCCAGGCACGTCCAGCTGGGAGTGGCCACGGGGCAGACCGAGGACCAGGTGGAGTGATTACATCTCCACACTGGTCTGAGAATGCCTTGGGATCTCCCCGTCAGAGCTGGTTAATGTGACCGAGGAAAGGGAAGTTTGGGGTCTCCTGCTGGAACTGCTACCTCCATGACCTGACTGCAGATAAGTGGTTGATCATGGATGGATGTACATGTAGGCCTACATGTTGTAGGGGTGATGTTCAGGATGTTTCCATGTGGGAATGGTAGTGATGTTTATCCTTGTAGGTGATGGCAATGCAGGTACTATAAGTACTGTGAACAGGGTGTCCTGTCATGGCTTAGTTATCCAGCTACACCTCTGTGCTCCTCAAGCTGGAGTCATTTGTCATTCATGTTGTCCATCACAGTTTGCAGCTATAAGCTTGCATGCTGCCAGTTAAATGTGAATGAATATTGAGACAAGTAAAGTCACTAGCAGGTAGTGATGCACTGTAATAACCCGCATTACACCTGGGCTGTTCTTCCCTACTGGATCCTGAAACCTGGATCCTCTCACTGACTGGCAGAATTTGCAACTCTTTGACATTTTATAGCACTTTGAACATTTGGACTAATCTCATACGCCTCTCGATGTCTCTTTCTAACTCCTTTATCCTTGTAGGAGCATTCGTAACACCGGCATAATGCACTTCCACCACCAGCTCAGTGGCCTTGTGGTTTGAGTGTCCGCCCTGAGACTGGGAGGTTGTGAGTTCGATCCCTGGCCGAGTCACACCAAAGACTATAAAAAATGGGACCCATTTTGCCTCCCTGCTTGGCACTCAGCATCAAGGGTTGGAATTGGGGGGTTAGATCACCATATGATTCCCGAGCGCGGCGCTGCTGCTGCTCACCGCTCCCCCAGGGGATGGGTCAAATGCGGAGAACAAATTTTGCACACTCGGGTGTGTGACAATCAGTGGGACTTTACCTTTGACTTTACCTTTACTTCCCACACTTCACAACTATCTCCTGCTTGGCACCAAATTTCATCCTGTAAGTAAACCCATTTCAAATCGCAGGTTCTAAAATAGATCTCGCACTCCGTCCTGTTTGTCCCACATGCCTTTGAATGGAGCTCAGGCTGATTGGAAGCCCGGTATTACCTTTATATTACCTTTATCTATCAATGCCAACTTAGCCTACATTTTCCAAATGGGTCACAGTTCGCTGTTTTTTTGTGTGTGTGTGAGTACAAACGGCCATATTGTTTTTGTTACCACTTTATCTGAGCTGGTAACAACAATTTGTGACACCGTCTGGTGAAAGGAGTAACAAGTAGCGATAGAGCTTGACAGTCACGTGACTTTCCGTGGCGTCTCCTGCGCTGAAAGAGAGCTCCCCATTCATTTTATCCATAGACATTTCAAAACTTCTTCTGGGAATCTGGCAAATATGGTAGAATCTCCCGAAATGTAGGCGTGTTCCTTTAACATACAATTAAAACAAAATCTCAACTTGACAACTATGGTGCAGAATAAGAAAACAATAGGACATCAAATCAGTGTTTTGTCTTAAAGGAACACTCCGCCCATTTTCAACCAGCTTTGTATCATTAGAACATCAGTAGTAGCCTATATCAGAAAACTGTAAACAGTTTTGAAGTCTGTCATTTAATTTGACCGTTATTGAGTGTTAAAGTGTTAAATTAAAAGTGTTAAAGTGTCAAATCTACTCTCAATAACTGTCAAACTATTCATCATTCATCTAGTTTGACAGTTATTGAGAGTTGATTTGAGTTAATGAGTTATTAATTTGAGTTAGTGTGGACCAGTGATGTCACTCAATAACTGTCAAATTAAATGACAGACTTGAAAACCGTTTACAGTTTTCTGATATACTACTGATGTTCTAATGATACAAAGCTGGTTGAAAATGGGCAGAGTGTTCCTTTAAGTAACGTTTGTTAACTAGTACATTCTGTTTTTGATTAAAGAAAGCCTTCAAACTGAACATCAACACATTTAATAGCAACAAAGTGGCTACAAAGTGATCACCCAAATCAAAGGAAACATCCAAGTACATGTGTATCTTATTAGGGCAGAAATCCATTGGCTCCTAGTGAGCAAAGTAAATGCCAGTAATTACAACCTCGACTCTATCATGACTGAGGAATTTCTATTGTTAGCAATTTCCTGATAATGTGATAATGTGTTCAGAGTAACTCAGTGCTTCGATGAATATGAAAACAATGTGCCTGGGCTGTCTCAGCCACTAGACCCCCAAGTAAACAGAGGAATGGTTTTATAAGCTCCCAACAGAGTTTAAAATATCAAATCTATGAGGTGGACTGCAGCTGTCCAATGTCCTATTAAAACAGTGGTTTTCAAAGTGGGGTCTGGGAACCCCCAGGGGGCCTTGAGGGGGTTCCAGAGGGTCCCCCAACAAAAAGGGGAATTATTTTTTTTCTCATGGGTTTCGGAAAAAACCATAAAATACATTTTGCTGATTTAACCATGCAATAGCAGCAGAAAGGCTAATGACGATAAGGCTACTAGCAGGTTCAAAACGGACACACACACACACACACCTGCCAACATTAGGCTGTGAAAAAGAGGACCTCTTGGGGAACCGGCAGGGACCTCTATGCCCTCTGTGAGGGCCTATCATATTCTAAAAAATACATTTTAAAACATCATCTGTTCTAATTGTATTGTATTAATTCATAAATTGCCAATCATCATGTTTCTGTGAAAATAAACCCTTAAAACTGGAATCCTGGAGTCCGACTGGCATGGTATTCTGATAGAGTCAGTTGAAACACTACTGTAAGGCGGGACCTCTAGCAAGAAGATAGACGTGCGGGTGATTTGATTGGATCGTTCTGGAGACTGAAGTTGACATTGGCCAATCCTGGCGCTTGCTGAGAAGCTGAGAGCTTTCTGGAAAGCCCGACAGGCAGCTCGAGCGCAGCGCTGCATTCTCAGCGCTTGCTGAGAAGCTGAGTGCTTTCTGCAAAGCCCGACACCAACTAACGTTACGGGGTTAAATGCGGGGTTAAATGCGGGGTTAACAGCCTTTTTTTTTGCAAAGAAGACATTAGCCCGCATCTATTGTTGTACAAAACATAATTTTCTGCGAAGTATTAGTAAAGTTATAAGCGAAGATCGATTCACAAGGATCTGACAGCTGTCTCCGCCATTTGTTTTTTTTGAGGTAACCAAAGGCTTTTAGTAAGAGAGTTGCCATGGCAACCAATAACCCATGGCCATGGGTTATTGGAGTGGGTTATTGGATTTATACAATGGCTGTGAACCAATCAGATTGCTTGATTTGAGAGAGCCGTTTTATAAAATATAAATACACTATGCGTGGCGTGCATGTTTTAATATAATATATAATAGAAATACACTATGCGTGTATGTTTTAATATAATATATAATAGAAATACACTATGCATGCATGTTTTAATATTATAATAATATAAATACACTATGCATGCATGTTTTTCTTGATCAGTTTCTTTGCATTTGAGAGCCCACAGAGGATGGTGTGCATGGTCTTAACGACATCAACAAGGAAGCCACATGACCGTTAATATATAGGCAGAATTGTATTATGAATTCGACAGTAGCATCCGTCCTCTAGCTAAAAATATAATACTCTTATTTAGGGATGGTATCATTTCATATTTTTCCACCCAGACACACACTGCACTTCGTCAGGTCCCCCTAAGTGCACTCGTCAAGTTTGAAGTCGATCTGGCAAATGGTTCTCGAGATACACGAAGGTACGGCAACCATTTTAGGGCATCCTCCTACCTCAGAGTATTGGCTATCATTCCTCAGACTAAGCGTTGTCAGCTCTGGTGTATCATAGTAAACTGCATCGCGTGTGCTCTGAAACGCCTTCAGTCCTCACACGAAAACGCTGTCATTCCTCCTGCAATACATGCCTCAGTTATCGCAGCTCACTCAAACTTCTGTCAGTCATCATATATATATATATATATATATATATAGCCTATATATATATATATGTATATATATATATATACGATATATTATATTACAAGCGCATAAGCACTTTATGCAGCTGGTAGCACTACATTGTAATTTTCGAGTGTATGTATGTTTTTTTTTTTTACTTTTTTTTTCTTTTTCGTTTTTTTCTTTGCTTTTCCTGTATCTGAGTTGTTTTTTATGTGTGGTGTGTTGAAAATTGAAAATTGCGAAATAAAATATTGAAATGGTACACTTTCAGATATGGAGACCCTTCAATGTGGCGTCCCCCAGGGAAGTTGCCGTGGCCCTTTGCTGTATTCTATCTTTGTTAATGATTTACCATTATGTACTAAATAAGGCATGCATGGACATTTATGCGGATGACACTATCATGTCATATGTCGTATGTCTCTGCGGAGAACGCTGAGTTGGTTAACATTTAAGCTAAAATTAAATATTTCAAAAACGAAGTATCATGCTGGCCTCTAGATATACATTAAGATCTAAGCCTGAACTACATCGTTTTGAATGGTGCTGCTATTGAACAGGTTAGAGAGGCCAAATTGTTTGGTGTGGTTATTGATGAAACGCTTTCTTGGTCGACACATATTAAAGGTTCCTTTCTTAAATCACAACTCAAGTTTTTCATAATCATCCAACTAAATAAAGAAAATCAACATAAATAGGACATTTTATTCAGTGTATCTCCCTTGCATCATCATAAGCTGTACAATAGAACAGAAAATAAATCTCGTTCTCAATTTCACACAAATTATCAAAGCAAACAAGGTCTATCTTCAGGGTAGCATTAAACCTACCAGTCTCCAGGGGCAGAGTTCCAGAGCATAACTGAGCACAGAAGGACCTTTCGTCTGTCCAAATCAAACCTCATAGTTAGAGAATTTTAGCAAAATGCTTGGACCATCTCCATCTGTGAAAAAATTTACTACCAATAGCTTTCTTCACCAATGTGTTCTTATAGGTGTCTAGAATCACCTCTCAATTAGTGCAAACCCAAATCCTCGTGGAAAATCCTGGTTGATTATACACTGTGCTTTACATAACAATAACCAATATCATATGGTCAGGGAGACATTTTTACTCAAAAATAATGTTTGGAATGGATTCAGCACCCCTGAAAACCCCTAGTTAGACACCCCACAAGTTCATTTTAGACTTAATTATCATATTTTTCACCCAAGCCCTCGGGGCACCTTAACTTTGATTGGCTCTCCAGGATTTTCCACGAGGATTTGGGTTTGCACTAATTGAGGTGATTCTAGACACCTATAAGAACACATTGGTGAAGAAAGCTATTGCTAGTAAATTTTTTCACAGATGGTCCAAGCATTTTGCTAAAATTCTCTAACTATCACAAGGCTCTGCACAGTAACTGTCTTTTATGAGGCGGTAGGTTCTTAGCTTTGGTTTATACCATAAATCAACAGACCATTTATCTTTATACAAAAGAAACTATCACAAAGTAACCCGTTATGAACAATACATGACAAATGGTTCAAATAGAATTAGTATTTCAATTGCCCAGGGATGGGCGATGGTCCAATTAAATATCTTTTGTGAGTCTCTGATCAGACATATTCCATAGTCAAAGCATTTGACCTTTGTGTCTGATGTTTGGAGATTCCCATCCCATATCTCCACTGATGGTGCAGAACCAGTGTGCATTCCTAGAAAATAACAGAGCTCTGTGATGCAGTGTTACAGCTTAGATGTTCCCGGAAAACCCAAACACCAGAAGCATAATCCGACACAGGACAGATGCATGATTTATACAGTTGTGTGTTGGAGGTTGAGGAATACAGAAATGACAAAATGAGAAATTACTTTGAGAAATGACTCTTTATTGAGGTAGAGGCAGAGCAGGTATGCAGAAATGCATGGCCAATGTTGCTCATGTCAGGCAGTAGTCATTCTCAGCAGTTATTATAACCCCTGCAGTTATTACCACCATAACCTCCTCGACCATAACTTCCTCTAAGTCTAGATGAGTTGGATGAGGCAGTCATGTTCCCAGCATAGTGAGATGAGGCAGTCATGTTGTCCACATCGTCATGCACTGGGGGGGTGTCTGCACCAGCTTCCACTTCATTGGTTTCCAATCGTACTGTTGAGTAAAAAAAACACAATGAGAACTGAACACTCATGATTACCACATCAAAGGCTAAAAAAGCAAGGCCATACAAAATTGCCTTTTAGGCTAGCTAGTGGATTTTCAGAGAACCCATTTACCCACAGTGATTGCCAACCTGTGGTAAAAACTGTAAATTTAGGTGGAGAAATCAGTAGCTCTAAATAAAATTTCACTGAAATTCATGTTTGCATTATTCTTTTTTGCCATATTAGTCTGACTCAGAAGACTGTAGGCTACGCATGTGTGAGAGATGTGTACAGGCAGGGCCCGAAATTTATCACCGGCCAGGTCGCGGGTAGATGGAAAAAAAATCCACCCGCCAGGCACATTTCTTTACCTTAGGGCTGTCCCAAATACCGTATTTAGAGCGTCGCCGCTTCGGAGAGAGAAAATCGATCATAATCAAAGCGTCTACGGTCCGGGGAGGGTGTTACAGAGAGGAGCGCTAGTTGTAGGCTACTCACTTTGAGTTGAAAGGACTCTCGACTCGGGTCAGCAACGTCCGCTCCGCGTCTCACAGTAAAACCTTCTTGCAGGCTTATAAACTAGTCCTCATCTGTCCCCCGAAGGTCAATTTTCATCCAACTTTTCTCAGTCCGACGTGCGAATATCATTTGCCACGAAATGTGAATTATTGTGGGCTCACCATAACGTTAGCGGACTTGCCTGCATGCTCACTGAGCTTGTCAAGAGAGCCAACAGCTGCTACTTCATAACATTATAAACAAAGTAAACAACTTGAATTCACTTGAACACTTGTAAAGTTACTCCCACTGGTTTGAAAATTAGGAAAGAAGTGTAAAAGTTTCATGTTTAAAAGACGGCCTCTTTCACATCCACAACTCACGTCTGTCACATGTGTGCTGCCTGGCTGCTGGGTGCGTTTGTTTGTTCTCACGGCGCGTTCCGGTGTGAGTAGATCCCCGTGTTAAACCGTATTACCCCGAAGGACCCCGCCCAGCCAGAAAACTATAGAGTCTCACGAAGCACTCACGTTAGCCGGCTGCACACCAAAACAGTTTTACTTTTACACAATTACTATTTTGGGAACCGCCACGTGGCCGGTAGACCCCTGAGAGTCACCCATCAAAAGGTAAAATCTAGTCGCCAACATGGTGCTCGGCGTTGGCGGCCGGGTGTTAATTTTAGGCCCTGTGTACAGGTAGCTTCAGTCTCTCTGCCCGTGGATTTTTTTTTAAATACATTTGGAAACCTGTATGGTGGAAATTCTGATTTACCTACCTCTCAGGTTCTTCAAACCATCCTCATGTGGGTCCCCAACTGGTGAACAAGGTCCTGTAGAATAGATGGTGCACTTGCAGTTAATACAGGTTACTGCCGTTATTGATAACAAAATTCAGGGCAAAGCTAGTTCAATTTAGCCTCAACATTTATCTTGTCTTAATGCAATAATGAACAACCTGAAGCTGCAAGGCTGATAATATTGTGAAATTGTAGCCTACATGGCCTTACTCTCACCTTAATCAAGTTCATTTCCCATTTCATACAAACTGATTTAAACAGCATTATAGAGAAATACAAACCTTTAGCAAGCCAAATACTCAGCACACAGAGAAGCAAAGCCCAAAAAGTTTCCATTGCTCTGCTGGTCACCAATAGACAAAACAACTGAACTACCAGAGCCACAGCAGAGGCTGATAAAAGCACTTCCTACTGCTGCCACAGCTGTTGCTGATCAGCTCTCATCAGTAATTGGCTCTCTCCTGATAGGAGGTTCAGCTGTTAAATTAGTCTGATATGACAAATCAGCTTGAAGTTTTATGGAAGATTCTTAATCCCCCCCCCCCCCCCTCCCCCCCATAAAATATCTTGAAATAAAACACTGCAGGATATTGTGAAAGAGTCAATAAAATGGGGGTTGGATTTAAAAGTAAATGTAACTACATCATGGGGTCTTTAATGACCACAGTTTTATGAATAGCCTACTTATTTTCATAAAACAAAGGGGAAAGTAGGCCTATTTATTTGTATAGTTTTGGTGGGATGCCACTGTAGAAAATACAACGTTGTGGATTGTTTAAAGCCATTTTCCACACATTTTACTTTTAGACACAACACAGATTAAAATAGGCTACATAACTTTTGATGAGAAAAAGCTAGGCTATCTCAGTCATTCAAAAAGTTATATGGGAGAGTTCTATGGACATTTCAAAATATGAAAATGTCAAATTCTCACTATGTGAAGGGTTTTGTCAGTGCCTTAAACACATCAATTCCCACATAATACATGACTTGTTTGACACCATCTACTCAATACCAAAATACTCCACTTACAGTCAATGGTCTTCTTAGCCACAAAAGACTTTGACACTAGAATTTCCAATCATGGAAAAATCCAGCCTGTAGATAGTTGGTTGACAGTGTCATAATCAAATATATTTTATTATTAATAAGAACTGACGGTGTTCGTTGTTCAACATCAGCGCACAGCAAATCTGCCATTTTGGAGAGACTATGCTACCTCTGATTGGTTGTCATGGTTCGGGCCAAGATGGCGGGAGCGCTGTTGTAAAAAATGCACACTCGCTCTTGTTTGCTCTTCCTGTCTATACTCTTTGGTCTAATAGTCTTCGTCGCTTTATGATGACGTTTACATACATCGAACTTCCGCGAAATACGAAGCCAAACGAGCAGGATGCAACTTGTGATCGATTCGTGAATATTATTTTGTATGTGTGCTGAACGTGAGTTCACAGCGAAACATCCATTATTCCTTAGTCCACGTGGTTGACTCTCCTCCTCGGCTCAGACGCGGTGATGGAGTACGGGCAGGAGAGGGTGGTGGCGCTGGTGGACATGGACTGTTTCTACGTGCAGGTGGAGCAGAGGCTGAACCCAGCGCTGAGGAACACTGCCTGCGTGGTGGCTCAGTACAAGACGTGGAAGGGAGGCGCGTGAGTTTCTACACACAGACATGCTCATTGCTCACTGTATGGTCAATGCAACTGTCATAGCATCAGTCCTGAAAAGATCTCTCTCTCTCTCTCTCTCTCTCTCTCTCTCTCTCTCTCTCTCTCTCTCTCTCTCTCTCTCTCTCTCTCTCTCTCTCTCTCTCTCTCTCTCTCTCTCTCAAGTCAGTTCAATTAGCTTTATTGGCATGTATGTTATAACAAAATCGCCAAAGTATTGCTTGCAGGACAATCAACAAAATATATAACTGATCTAACAACAAAGTAAACAGGGGATACATAATCAGAAGGAGAATACTGGCGCAATCAGGTCGTCTTTAGATGGTTTATTATAAGGTGCAGATCAAACACTGAAGTTTTGACACTTCTTCAGAGGGACCCTTCAGAGGGACCCTCTGAATGGCCCCTCTGAAGAAGACACTTAGAAGACTGTGTAAACCATCTAAAGACGACCTGAGTGCTCCAGTATTCTCCTTCTGATGCTACTACTGTGGTTCCTCAACTGTTGAGCACCAGTCTCTGTCTTCCTAGTGGTTTAGCGCATGAACTTTCTCTAAAAAAGGGGATACATAATGTCTGTTGTTACATAGGAACTTACCAGTACTTTGTAACAGCTCCTTCACTTACTCTCTCAATCTCTCTCGCTCTCTCTCTCTCCCTCCCTCTCTCTTTCTCTTTCTCTCTCTCACTCACACACACACACACACACACACACACACACACACACACACACACACACACACACACACACACACACACTCACACTCACTCACTCACTCACTCACTCACTCCAGATAGTGGCTGTTCAGCTGCATGGATCATTTAAATCACTGTCTCTGTGTTGGTAACTCATCTGCTTCCTCTCTCACTTCTCTCACTATATGTCTAACATCTAAGCTAATCTAACATCTTTCTCCATTAGCATAATAGCGGTGAGTTACGAGGCCAGAGCCCATGGCGTCACCAGGAACATGTGGGCAGATGATGCAAAGAAGCTGTGCCCGGATCTCCAGGTGGCACGTGTACGAGAGTCTCACGGCAAGGCAGACCTCACACTGTAAGTGCTAGTGAGATGTAACCTCTGCTGCACCTGTATGCCACAAAACACTTTCTTTCTTTCTTTAAAATGTGAATCCTAATAAGGATCTCTATTTTGAGCCACATCTTTGCCAGAAGTGGCCCACAACTGCAGTACTCATAAAGTGTACAGTTGTAGGGATGGGCAATAATTCAACATCATCGTTCATCATCTTTCAGTGGAATCATACAGTGAGATATGATACGATATGACATGATATGCCGATATTGTGATATGCAATTCTGTTGTCTAAGTAACAAGCTAGTTTTATTTAAAAACCGACAAAATGAGGTTTGAAAGATTATAAGGAATATTATTTGAAAATATCAGTTTTGTTCGACATCACACTTAACATTACCATCCAGTTCAATGCAATGAATTTGATTATGTGATTTTGTATACATAGGCTATATTATGATCTTAATATTAAAAAACAACAACAACATTATATTATTTTTTTATTTCAACCATATTGCCCAGCTTTAAGGTTTTAGGCTAAATAACCATGTATGTAGTTACAGGGAGGCGAGTGTGGAGGTGCTTGAGGTGATGTCTCGCTTTGCTGTGATTGAGAGGGCCAGTATTGACGAGGCCTACATGGATCTGACGGCTGGCGTCCAGCAGCGGCTGAAGAACATGACTGACAAACGGATAGAGCCTCACCTGCTGAAGACCACCTACATCCAGGGCTACCCACAGTGCTCCCCCGAACAACAAGCAGAGTACGCGGCCTTGGACAAAGGTAGGCTGTAACCAAACCAAGCTCTTTACTGCAGTGAAATGTGACAGTCAATGCTTGGTTTTGGTGTTCAGCCCTTTACTTAACTTTACTGAAGGCCTTCAGTAAAGTAAGCTCAATTTATAAGAAAGTTTATAGTACTATAGAGTAGCTAAGCTTAGTTTAATCGTACAATGAATAATGTGCTGAGGAAATTGTTGACTTTCAAAAATATTGATAGATGGCATAATTGGATTTGAGTAGTTCAGAATCTAAGTTCTGACCATTGTTAGCTGTAATTAGGATATCCCCAAAAATTATTTCATAGTTATTCCCATAATTTGTCTCAAATCTTAAGCGTCCGGCATGGTTTTGCCACGACTTGGAGCCTTGCCGCCGCCGAGCGGCGACAGCGAGACTGTGCATGCTCGAACGTAACTTGTCCAAAACGTTATCGTGTCGTTTACCAAGAACTTGCAATCATGCCGGTGGGGGAACATTTTATTGTCCCTCCATTTCAAAACTCATTCCGGTGAGCCTGCAGAAGGCTTTGCTAGATGAGGGACAAGCACGTTAAATGAGGAAATGGCATTTCCTCATTCCTCACAACAATGAATTGACGGCGCAGAGTCACATTGTCGACGAGCTGCACGCCCCCTACGCCGAGCTGTGCCGAGAGGACGCCCAGCTGCGGCGACCCCCTCGGCGCAGTTAGCGCCACCCATTTCGCTCGAGCATAATTTGCGCTTTAGATGGCACTGACACTGCTGTTGACGAGTTGGCTGGAGCGGCAAAACAAGTTTTTTGTTTATTTTTTTGCTTAATTTCTTTAATAAAACTGCAAGAAATCCCTTAGCATATTTCCCTAAGGGCTTCATGTTTGTCCTCAGAGGAGCAGAGGTCCAGGGGCCTTCAGCAGTGGCTGGCATCTGAACCTGTCTCATGTTTGTCCTCAGAGGAGCAGAGGTCCACGGGCCTTCAGCAGTGGCTGGCATCTGAGCCCGTCTCTCTGTGGGCGGGTCAAGCCTCTGCAGAACTGCAGCTAGCGGTGGGGGCGCTGATCGTGGAGGAGATGAGAGCAGCCGTGGAGAAGCACACTGGCTTCCGCTGTTCAGCAGGGATATCCCATAATAAGGTAGGATCAACTCTCATTTCTGTACTCAATACATTACATTACAATTACAATATATATTTCAATGCTTTGAAAAGGCAACAGTTATTTTTGTCTTGGTCATAGTTGACTGTCCATGGTTTTCAGGTTTTGGCCAAACTAGCCTGTGGTCTGAACAAGCCTAATCGACAAACTGTTGTGCCTTTGAACTCCGTGGCAGAACTATTCAACACTCTACCCATCGGCAAGATGTGGGTTTAAAGTCCTACTCTGCTACAGATAATTTCTTCCTCACAATGTACACCATCATTGCTGTTGTACAGGTGAAAAAAAAAAAAAAAAAGTTGTCTAACAATATGCTGTAAAGTAATTCTGGTGTTGTTTGCTCTGCCTGTGCAGTCGTAACCTGGGCGGTAAGCTGGGTGTCTCCATCACAGAAACCCTGGGTGTGGAGCACATGGGAGAGCTGACCCGCTTCTCCCAGGCCCAGCTGGGTCAGCACTTTGGAGAAAAAACAGGGTGAGACAGGCCTATGGCTTTAAGATGGCTGCTGCGTCATGTCAAGTTTGCTTAGGTTTGCTACGTGTTGCGTCAGCCACTATCACAATGCTTATTTGAATGCAGGCTTTGATTATAAACTTCTGCATGACCTTCCTACTGAAACAACTGATTTACTTCCTATATGACTCCACCCACGCCCTCCGCTTACAATCTACTGCAACTCCTTGTCATTCCAGAACAGCTGTGGGCAGAGGTTTCTCCTACAGAGACAAGCCCGTTTGTTCAAAGCACACTCGAAATCAACTTGACTCAAAATTCTGAATAAATTCTGACCCTTTTCTTTCCCCTTGATTCTCCTGCCCACATTCACCATGGAATCTCTCTGCCTTGCAGCCAGTGGCTGTATGACATGTGTCGGGGGATTGAGTTTGAAGCGGTGAAACCCAGACAGCTTCCCAAGTCCATCGGCTGCAGTAAGGAATTCCCCGGGAAGACATCGCTCGCTACAAAAGATCAGGTACTGGCCATTTGACTCGATTTTTGGATCGATTTCACTTTATTGTTGAAACAATTAACAGAACTACAAAATACAATGATGACATCAGACTTTATAATAAGTGGCTGCAGTGCATCAATATAATCCCTGCCTTTAATATTCAGTGCTGTGTCCAGTCCACACATGGGCACTGAGGCCTAGAACCCAGACGGATTCAGCAGGTTGACAGACTGAGACCTAGAACCCAGACTGACAGACTCAGGTCTAGAACCCAGACTGACAGACTGAGGCCTAGAACAGTTTGCAGTTTGACAGACTGATTTAGCAGTTTGACAGACTGGGGATCAAACCAGTTTTGCAGTCCGTTGGTTCAGCCGAGCCTGAGGGACTAGTCTAAATCTTCTGTTTGATGGCAGAAGCTGATATTCTTCAAATAAAATATGGGCTGTGTCAGACATAATATTGCCTGCCAATGAAAACATTATTTTAGTGTACGCTGCTTGAAAATTTGAATCAAGCGTTTGACCCATGATTTTTGAGCAGATACGTATCGGCCTACCCAGTCAAGTTTTAAGCTGAACAGAGAGACAACTATATCATGCCCTAATTCCATACTGCATAACACTCTGTACTATAGATTGGGGAAAACGGCAACAAGATCTCAATGTTCAGTCCTTCTCTTTCCCCTGTAGTATACCAGAGCATCTGACTAAAAAGTCACTCTGTCTCATGATGAAGAAACAATGGAAAAATGTAATCTAGACAGTGCTCAGAGTCACACCCTTGCAATAATAATTGTTACTTTGTATTGGTTTATTGTCAGTTGTGCCATATGTTGATGTTGATAATTTGATGATTTCTGTATAGGTACAGCATTGGCTTAATCAACTGGCCCTGGAGCTGGAGGAGAGACTGACCAAGGACAGAGACACGGTGAGGAGAAGCCATGATCATTCTATATTAGCCCTCTGTTCTTCTTCTCTGGCACAGATGATCTGTTTCATACACACATTCTCCGTCAGTCCCTATTTTCTATGATTTTTCCTCACGCACTTGTCCTTGAATCAAGCCTGTCTTTTCTCTCCGTCTTATAGAACGGTCGGGTGGCTAAGCAGTTGACAGTCTGTGTTCGTCAGCTGGGGGACAAGTGGCCGAGCAGTTTCTCTCGTTGCTGTGCTTTAGCGCGCTACGACGCAACCAAAATATCCACTGACAGCTTTGCCATTATCAAGAGTCTCAACGCAGCGGGAAACCACCAGGCAGCATGGTAAATTACACAATATATTGTTAAATATCTACTGCAGGGGTTCCCAACCTGTTTTGGCTTGTGACCCCACTTTGATGTGACAAAAATATAGGGACCCGAGACATTCAAATTCCGGTATAACATCGGTAACATCATCAGTGACATCATCTGTGATGTCACATGTAACAGTAGTATGCAGACTTTTTCCTCAGAATTCTGACATTAAACTCAGAATTCTAACTTTATTTTCAGAATTCTGACTTTATTCTCAGAATCCCGATTTAAAGTAATTCGTATTGCAGCATTTATGAAATTGTTGTCTGTGGTGACACACGGTAGGCGGAGCTAACACAATAGACTCACTCTGTAGGTTACTGTAGGTTCCTGACAACTCTTGTGTGAAGTAGGATAACAAGCTGCTTTTTTCAGGTCTCTGTTAGCATTATGGGTGGTTACTATGGCCGGACACATATAATGCAACAGTTTGGATCTCACCTGCAATTACCACTAATCGCCAAGAGAACAAAACTGAAATCTTAGCGATTATCACTTTAAAGTCAGAACTTAAAAAAAGTACAAGGGACCTAATCTTTTTCGGTAAATTTAAATTGTGGTGTATTATTATTATTATTACGAAATTTCAGGCGACCCCATTTAAATTCCAGGGAACCACTCTACTGTGAATGAATCCTGGGTGATCTCATATGTTCTCCTTCTTGCACCATGCGTGTCTCTGTCCCCAGGAGTCCACCCCTCACCCTGCTTCAGCTCTCGGCTAGCAAGTTCAGTGACCCTCCCTCCGCTGGGGGAATCGCTGGCTTCTTTTCCAGCGACGTCACATCCACCCAGAGTCTTTTGTCCCCCACTCAGTCCTCCACCCGGTCGTCCTCTGGACTGAGACATGTCTCCACGTCCAAACAATCTGCCACCATTCAGTCTTTCTTTCAAAAGGCAGCGGAGAAACAGAGGACGAGGATTACAAAAGGAGAGGCATCAGCCGGGGAAGATGAAGAAGATGGAAGCTCTGGAACAATTGTACCATCTTCCTCTTCTCCCCCTACCGCCTGCCCCAGCTCTTCTCACTCTACCTCTGTGGCCTTTGGCTCAGTCAGCCCCCACACTGGCATCTCCTCTTTCTTCCACAAGAAAAGTATTGAAAGAAGCTTACAAGCTCCAGCTTTGACCCTGAGCGAGCCACAAACAGGATGTACGCCTGGGCCTGTCAAAATAGGAAGCTCTGAAGACACTGTGGCACTTGCCTCATTTGGCGTTGCCTCAGGCCTTCAGACAAGAGAACAGATTGAGATCAAACAAAGATCAAAGTCTCTACCTCACCAGTCGCTGTCTGAAGAGTTGAGGGAAGAACTGGACGTGCCTCCAGAGCAGCCCACTGAGCAACAGTTTTCTAGCCTGGCCAGAGAAGACCTGGTCAGCTGCGAACGCTGTGGCCAGGAGGTGATGGCCTGGGAAATGCCTGAGCACAATGACTATCACTTTGCCCTGGACCTTCAGAAGTCATTTTCCTCTTCATCCACGGGCACCACTACCATCTCTGTCTCTTCCTCCAACACCTCCTCTTCACCCGCTGTCAGAATAGGAGCAAGCACGGCCCAGACGTCCCGGGGAAAGACAAAGTCCAGGGGCCAGTCAGGACCCCAGGCGAAACGGCCTCGCTCCCAGGGCAGAAGCACAGGCACGCTGGATTCTTTCTTCAAGAAGAACTGAGGCTACAAGTGTACTTTTCAAAAAGTATTACAGGACTATTTTATATTTTATGAAAGCCATAATGTAACAGGCTTGGACCTGACTTCATGCAGTTTCTTGTTTATTAAAAAGAAAATTAAAGAAGCCATCATAATAGTTTTAAATTAATTATATAAAACAAAACCGGTCATTTAAACATTTTGAGGTGCACAAATAGTGTTATCTCTGATGTGCCACTAGATGTCACTATTTCATGTCAAATGTAGTCCAAATGAGAACTTCTGCTATATCAGCCCTGTTGCTCTTACTGTACATTCAAGGAAATTGGCACTTTCTATGTATGCTCAATATTTATGTCAATTTTGCTTTGTACATACAAATACATAATTTCTTTAAGACTTGTCAATGCAAATAGTCTTGGTATTTAGTCAGCAATCAAAAATAAACTATCACACAAATGTAATTGTTTGTTTATGTGCATGTTAGTCAGAATAAGCATATAGCTATTAGCTAATCTGACCGACAAAGAAATTGCAACAGAAAATCTGTCAACTGTTCTAATCTCATATATATGTAAGTTATAACATACAAAAGTCTTAAAAATGTCCCATTGCTCACATTAATGTTCTGCTCATCTGTTTGGTAGAGCACATTTTGAGTCTCTATATCTTGTGTAACGGTATGATGTACTACCGTTAACAAGCCACAACAAGCATGGCTGAAAGCGGCTCCATGGTGGACGAGTTCATTCCAAAAACGGGAGTGACTTTGTGGACGTGGTTTGGTTACTAAAGAGCATGTGACAAACCACGGCAATATTTGAAGGCAAACCGTTGTTTATGCGGACATATACTGTAAAACTATTTTGTTGCAATTGTATGTTTATAGAAATTAGTCAACTATTTTTCAGTATTTTATCATATCGACAAGAATCTCGTTATTGCAGAAGCACCCTGGAATATTGTGATATTATTTTAGGCCCATATTGCCCACCCTTACTGTAGGGATAGTCCAGTAATATGGGTCAACCTCTCACTAATTGCAGCAAAACCAAATTCAATGCATTTTGTCTCCTCAAATTTCTAAATGGGAGAGAAAACAAGTATGAAGGAATCCTAGGAGTTTTACATATCTGTGCTAGTCATTTACCACCAGCAGAGGGCAGTAGATTATTGGAAGCTGCATGAGCATTCTCCTGCATCCCAAAAGATGAGATACTGTTACTCCAGGAGACATAGCACAAGCAGACAAGTTGCTCTAAACGCATTACATAAGCATTTTCACACAAAACTCAGGCACACATTTTATTCATTATTTTTGCCTTCGCGTTGTTTTCTTTTCTTTTCTTGACATTTCAATTTTTATTCAAATGATGTATTACAACAAACAATTTTACAATACAATTATACCACCCGCCCACCCGTCCTCCTCCCACAGACACACATTTACACATGCAAGCAAACACCCACGAGCACAAGACTGTGAATAGACAAAGTACCAGACAAGATGGGAAAGGATAGAAGGAGTAGGACTAGATTCCACAGGGGTGAAGACACACACACAGCAAGCCCTGCCACATGTGGAGCCAGCCCAGGAACAGTATATTTTAATACATAATTCATAATACTTGTCACATAATACAAATGCCACATATACCTGCACATATCAGATGGGCTGTACAAATAAGAAAAGGACATAAAAGGTCTCAATATGGCCTGACCCAGATGTATTGTAGATACATGCACGCAGCGAATGGGAGCAAAAGATGCAAACGCGTACAGTAGCCTACTTGGTCACGTAAGATCGGGGCCAAGGACACTCTGCAAAGCCTCGCCAGAGCATGTGAAGCCTGCCAAGTATCCCATGCTGCCCAGGAGACGCCTGCAGGTATTACAACCACAAAATATGTCAATCCAGATCGACGAGAATGTGTCAGAGGGAGCTGGTGTTTTGGGTAAAGGTTTGGGCCAAAGTCATTCAGTTTTTTACAGATTATGACAGATTGCAAGCTTTCAAATAATTTTTTTATTTACCAGTATTTATTTAAGCTTTATTCGACCAGGTTTGTCTCATTGAGATTAAAATCTCTTTTCCAAGAGAGACCTGGTCAAGAATGGCTATAGTACATACCTGTAGTTTCAGACTTTAGTTAAAATTGGGTAAGCGGGTGGTGGTGTGTGTCTGTCACGATTGTGATGTCATCAGTGATGTCACTTGAGCAATTGGGATGTCGTCAGTGATGTCACTCCAGCAACTGTGATGTAGTATGAGCCGATGGCGCACAGTTGCACGATGGCGCCTAGGTGGGTGGGCGGTGTCTGTCAGTCACAATTTTTGGAGCCCGCGGAGCAGGCGTTTTCCATAACTGCAGCCATGGCGCATCATCTCCAGAGTCTCCACCCCGCACAGTAAATCTCGCAAGGCAACAGTCGAGCTCAGAGTGCAATACAATAAGGGTGCAGGGGGAAATACAAAAAACAAAATGCAAAACAAAAAAGAAAATAGTTGATGAAGATAATTAGCTTATTTGAATGTTCTTACTCTTAAAAGCAACATTGAGAGAAAATCGCCCTGATGGTGAACAACTTGGTCTGCTCTGAACAAGCTTAGTTTGCTAACAAATTATAAGTATTTATTGATGATAAAACTTTTGTATGTTATATTGAGTGTGTTCTTCAACATCTAAACTTGCGTAATATGGGGGTGTCAAAGAACGACGTTTTATCTTGATTTGTGCGATTTCACGGTTACCTACTTGTCACCACTTTCACCAGACCGTGTCACAAAAAAGTAAGCGTATGTATGTGTATAGTATACTATAACATGTACACAGATTTACATGGTTAGTAATCTGTTATTCACAAATTATATCTGATTGGGTTGCAGAGGCCTTCCAGTCCTGTATCATCATCCTTAGCTCGCTCTGTTGATATCAAGTCCATAAAGTCTCAGAGTCTGAGCCAATTATACGTGCTGAAGCAATTTGGTTTTCTCACTTTCCAGTTCATGAGTTCATCAAAATCCAACATTACTGTATGCAAATAACTACCCTTTCCTCTAGGAGGGAGGTGGTATATCTGTTGGTTTTAGTTAGTGGAAGTCTGAAGAGGGTATACCAGATGGGAGAAACTGACACTACGGATGTAAAGGATGGGAACAATCAGAATTCTGCTTTCTTAGAACTGTTTGTTGTAAAGATCCTGCAGAGTTCCCTGTGTGCAGTGCCAGTTATTTTGCTGCAGGCAGACATTAACCCAGCCTGGGAAGCTGACGAATCTGCCAGTTCATCTTTTATTTGCTCTTCGCATTTGCAAATTGGTCTGGTGATGTCAGGCTAACATGAATAAGGACCATATTGAGTGCATTTTTTGTGTTTTATCTCGAGATTGGCGGCACTAGCAGAAGTGAGCACAGATTCAATTAAAAGATCGATAAAACTTTATCGTCTAGTTTCCGAAATACTTGTAGGACTCCACTATTTCTACATTCTGGCCATCAATCACTGTACTGACAGGGCAGGGGTGAGAACATCTAATCAATACACACATTCTTATAGTCTTCCACACATTTAGTATTAAAATGATTAATCAAAAAATGTGAATAGTCAACACAACAGGACCATGGGGAATGTCCTCACTGTTTAGCAGGCTCACTATATCATCTGTCACTGTATCATCAGCAGCAGACTTCCAAGATGTGATGGTTTTTATACATGCTGCGGCAGTCAGTGTGCAACATGTACAGTAGGGGATAGATGATGCATCACTGGGGAGAGCCAGTGGATGTTACGGACAGCTCGGAACATACCCGATTCTAGGCTTTGCCACCAGGGGGTGCAAGGTTAAGAGAGACCAATTAGTCATAACTGGGCCATAAACATAAGTAGACACCGCATTGACTGCTTTGGCCGTTGCTGCGAAGTAAACAGGGGAGCTGCAGTTGTTCTGGATAAAAAGTGCTATATTGTTTGCATTTCTCAACCGATTTCAATGACTAATCTTTTACATTCAAGTGTTTATGATCATAATGCTGATTCATTAAGTCCAAGTTGAAGTTTAAGCCAAATTTGCTGAAATTCCCTCAAGGCATTCCTGAGATGTCACATTCATTAATGAGCATGGAACAGGTGGTTGTGAGGTCACAGTGACCTTGAACTTTGACCTTTGACCACAAAAAAATAGAATTAGTTCATTCTTGAGTTCAATTGGATGTTTGAGCCAAATTTGAAGAAATTCCCTCAAGGCGTTCCTGATTGTGTTAACAAACATGGATGGAGTGGGTGGTCGTGAGGTCACAGTGACCTTGAACCTTGACCTTTGACCACCAAAATCGAATCTGCTCATCCTTGGGTTCAAGTGGATGTGTGAACCAAATTTGAAGCAATTCTGTTTAGAGATATCGCGTTAACGAGCATTGGACGGACAGACGGACAACCCAAAAATCGCCGGCTGAGGCATAAAAAAAGCTTTCGCCTGGGGGGTTTCGCAAAATGGCAATCGCAAATCCACGTTTCAGTGCCTGTATTCCAGTTGTTTCTGCGAATTGCATTGATCTGTTTGGTTCTCTTTTATTTAGCTTTCGGCAGCGTGTAAAAAGATGGCTCCCATTTCTTTTTGAATCTATTTGTACAGACATTGGCACAACAGCTGTTTCCCATTTCCGATGTGTGTTCACGGCATTCAAGCTGAACGTTAACGCTGCCACTCAGTGCCCAGGGTCTGCTCGTGATGTCACAGAGGCTTGACTGCTTCAGCCTGTCAATTTGCCACATTTCATGGATTCTTCAGTTCCTCATTTGACTAGACTTACAGGCATGCTTTTAAATTACAACTACATTTTAGATTAGATTACAATTCCCTGCGTTCCCCTACTGATGTCTGTCACGTCTGCAAACTCCTTTCCTCATGTCTGATATTAAATTTTAAGGAGCAGGAGCGGGAGTTCATCTTTTCTATTCTGATATCAAACTTTCCCTTTGAAGTTTAATCCAAAATCTGAGGCGAGAAAGTATCGTAGGCCGATAGACATTTATAGAAAGTATATGCATAGACTTGAACTGATATAGCTGAAGACCGGGGAGAAGTTTTCCCTCCAAGATAAGGAATAAATTGTTAGGATTTGCGCTCTCATATCTGTGGAGACTTCCTCCTGCTACAGTAGCTGTCATTTACGCCACTCTGATTTCCACTCGACTCACTAAAGCAGCACATATGCGGGTGTTATCCCAGTGGAGGCCTGGACCTGCACAAAGAACTGCTGGATTCAGTCAAATGAAATTAAGTCACAGCTCATTTTAATTGTCTGTAATTTTCTTTTTTTCCTGGCAGGCACAGGCAATATGTTTGCACAAACTGTAATCAGATGTACTTTGTGTTCATTTATGCCAGTCTCAGGTGTGTGTGTGTGTGTGTGTGTGTGTGTGTGTGTGTGTGTGTGTGTGTGTGTTAATTTATGCCAGTCTCAGTCTACTTAGTAAACCCGTCTCTGCTGTGCAGCAGTAACACACACAGCCAGTGTAGTGAAACAGATGTCGGTGAGCCCACGAGGCAAAGTATTCACCGATCCTCAACACAGTAGAAGAAGAACGGTCAGACACCCTTTACGCCCCTCTTTTCTTTCATTGTTTGTCTTGGTGATTTCCGTGTGTACCACACCAATAACAAGCGCAAACATGGGGCAGTAGTGTGGCCATTCAGCTTTATAGAGACACTGCATGAAATAGGCCACGCCGATCACGGGGGAAAGCTCTCCATTCACTCCCATACACCAGCGTCATTTTCCTTGAATTAAACATCGCTGAAAGATGTTGTGTGGTGGGCTGCGCAGACAAAAAATGTAAAAAATCGGCAATTAAGGTTGTTTTGTACTCCTCAGCAAAACAAGGAAGCCATTGAGAATTGATGAGAAGAAAAATGTGGATCTAGCTGTCAAGGAAGTACGTTGGAGTGTTCATCTTCCGTATATATGATCTTTGTGTGCAACACGCGACCATGCACGTGACATACAGTAGGAGAACGCCAGGATTGGGGGGAGTTTTTGTTTCCCCCCGTTTTGGGCGTGGCTTCTGAATGATGACGTGCTCTGCAGTGTCTCTATGGCACCACGCCCCCCTTAGCCACTCCCCCTACCCACCCACCCCTCAAATTCGACCACCTTCCTATCCCTAGCTACAGCCCCTTTTCCCTAGCCCCCCGTTCTTGCCTGCCCCCCCCCCCCCTCACATCCCCTGGCCTAGCCACTCCACCTACCCACCCCTCGACTCCCGACTCTCTATACGACCTTATCCCTAGCTATGCCCCCTATTCCCTAAACTCACTAAACGTCCATGACTGACTGATTGACTGACTGAGTGTCCTGACCTTGCCATCCCCCTGACCCCAGCAGGGCCTGCTGGCCCAGCGCCATGGGCAAAAGGAGCAATAGCTGGTGTTATGTTTTCACTAATCTACGTAAGTGTGTGTATATCCTTTGTGATTTTAATGTTCATAGAAATATTTTGCACGCTTTGCATTTCTAGCGTGTCTCGCACGTTTGCCGTGCTCGTGCACTTGCTCAACTGTTGAGCAATAGTGAGCCTCGCTTTACTATAGTAGTGAGATTTTTTCCAGCTCTGTGCACACATACAGAATGGATGCACCTGTGTGTATTATAAACCCCAAATACAATTCTGTATTGACGATCCATGTTGGAGCTAATCAGGTCCTCTGCTGAGGCACTGCTGTATGGAAATGTTACGCCACTGATCCATGGCATTTCTAATTGAGATCAATAATCGTATAGCTGACATTTGATAGTAATATCCTCAGTAGTTCACATGGAGAAGAAGGTCATCTGAGATGTAGGACATGGCTGACTAGTCAACCGTTTGTAATGGCCTTTTCCAGCATGGTAGATTAAGTCATATTACACGAGAGGGTGAACTTCACGTCACTTCAGTGAAGCTTACCGACCGCATCACTGTCGTGCCAGTGACGGTGAAGCTCACCCTCGAGGGTAATATTGTGATTATAGCCTACACAAAATTGGACTCCCAATTTCGTGCTGTTCGTTCATATCATGTGGCTCTTGGTGTGTAAAAGCCTTAATTCCAGAAAATTGAACTTTTTGGAAAGGTTCTTCCCCCCATCAGGGGGAAATATTTCCAATTATTTCCCAAATCAGGTTTCCAAAATGTTATATATTTATGCATTTCGTTCCATCCCCCCCCCCCCCTTTTTTTTTTTTTACAATAAAATGTACTCTTTTTTTTTATGACCCCAGGAAAAGAAGGTAATTGGTAATGGCGATCCTAACAAACAAAGAAACAAACTAGAGTGTATTGCATCCCCTTTAGTCAGATTCCCAGCATCAGGTCACCAGCGGTGGGATCATCAGGTTTTCAGCTCAGTGACCCGCGTCCCATCCCTCCACAGTGTGCATGTTCACACTCTGGGGGCTCACATCAGGGTCTCGCATCCATCAAACACATCATCAAAAGCAAATCAAATAACTTTTCATGCTGTGTGCCATCCTCCTAATCTGTTTGTGCCAGGAAATTGTAGAGACGTGCGGATAAGGGAAGACACTCGTGTTTCTGACTGTAAGCAGTTGGAGTGTTTTGAAAATGGAATTATATCTTTCTTGAAAGGCTTTATGTGCTGTGTCGGGAAGGGAAACCTTTGTAGGGGGCGATCTCTGTTCCCCATCTGTATAAAGCCTTCAGATTTAAAGAGGAGGGTTTCAATTTTGGCACATATTATGTTTCATCTATGAAACCTCTGATGGCCATCAATTAGCTTGTGAGAATCAACCAAGTACCAAAATAGTTATATGACTAGGCAAACATACTGTTGAGTGAGAACATAATCATAAGAACTTAAGGCTTACTTTACATTTTGGTCATTCACGCACAACAAAGGAAAAGCTGTAGAGGAAAAATGTCCTTCAGTCTCTGCAAACTGAATTGCCAATTATGTCCTAATAACATAAAGACATAATATGACATCATCTCTACGGGCTCGTTAAGCTGCCTCACAGTCACTCTTAACTCACTGCGGGGTAAAAAAGGCAAAGATGAAAGCATGCAAAAGACAGGAGTTTTTTTTCAAGAAAAAGGCAGTGATCAAAGCCCACACTCAAATGGTTAATTTATAATAGCATCTTCATAACTCTATGATGTCAGCAATTATACAAGTTAGCCAGCTGTTCCACAACTTTGCTTTTAGCTTTGATGGAGAATTTGGGCCTGCATTGTGTCTCAGTGAGTGTTCACCTAAGTGAGTGTTCACCTTCACCTTGTGTTGTGAGGGCGTTGCTAAGAGGCAGCCTGACTGTAGAGTGTTTAAAAAGTCATTCAAGATGGAGAACGATGTAATTAGTCAGCGAATGTATTTCTGAGTCAAAGAGCAGGAATGCGGAGTGGCTATCAAATCAATCTGATTAAGATCTCGTGAGTAAGAGAAACATCAAAGGACATTCACCTACTTTTGATTTTTTTGATCTAGGAAAAAAGAGAATAGTGGATTTAGCTCCTAAAACGTTCAACATGTGCCCTAGATGTGGAGGTAATGCCTAGTATTACTGTCTAGATATCAGTTACGATCTCAAAAACATGTTTGAGTGTTTCTGACCCCTTGCAGTGCAGGCTGATAGGATCTTCATACAGTACATCCTCATATGACTGTGTGTTCCCTGATAGGTGCTCTCAACTCTGCTTTGTCCATTACCGGTCGCATTGTCCTCTAAAGCAAGTCTGCTGGTGCAAAGGATGTTATTTTCTTGTTGTTGTTAGTATCACATCAGAGTTCCTATCATTCAGCTTTGCACATCTAAAGGGACAATTCAAGAGCAGGCCTCTCAAGGATGGTTAAATGGACTGGTAGACAGGATATTTATAGAACGCTTTGTCTATCGACTACTTAAAGTGCTTTACCATGAATCCCTTACATTCACACATTCACACACTGACGACGGTGGCAGCCATGCAAGGCGCTAACCAGCTTGTCAGGATCAGCTAGGGGTGCAGTGTCTTGCTCAAGGACACTTCGACACACTGCCGGGAGGAGCCAGCCTCAAACCGGGAACCTTCTGATTCCCAGGTGGCAGCTCTACCCCCTGAGCTAGTGCCGCCCCTGGTTGCTACACTACTCTCTGAAACCTGCTAATAACCCAAAATTACAGTAACACCTCATGTTGTCTCGGCTTGAGAGGCTAGAAGCTTAACTGAATCTGAGTCTTAACACTTTGTAGCGTTAAGAAATATGGAAATATGGACCTGGCATTGCAATCAGAGTCTGGTCAAAGTGGTTCGTGAGTTCAGGCCCAGCATATGGATATACAAAATGCAGGATCTCAGAATAGCACATGCAATATTGCCTTGTCTAAATGGTTTATTACTGTCTGGGCCAAAATGAGGCTACACAGGGTTTAAAAATTAAAGTTTAGTTGACATCTGTGCAGTACATACGGACTTCTGTGGTGCATATTTGCACCATTTCAGAAAGAGAGTTATGACTTCATTTATTGTGTTTTCTGTCAAGTGTTTCATCTCATACTCTAATGCCGTTCAAAGGCTGGACCCAGAAATGCAGTAGACGAACACAAGGGAACATTTTAAAGTCTCAAAATATTACTCAAAACAGTTACGGGTCCTAGTCCCATGGAATTAAGAGGAAGGAATAATTCAAAGTCACTTTATAAATCCACTCTTCCGGTTCAAAACAGAAAAGCCTTCGGTAATAATAACTCAGAGTTCACTTCCAAAATAACTAAACAGTTCCCATCCAGGCTTCCAACACAGGAGGGGAAAGCAGGCTTCTGAAGTTAGGTTTTCAAAGTCAGAGTATATAGAATCAGAACGAGCCACTTTCTGGCTCGCTGTCAAAACTCACGATACAGACAGAGGAGCAGACTGGTGCAGGCACAGAGCAGGAGCAGATGATGCAGACAGAGGAGCAGACTGGTGCAGGCACAGAGCAGGAGCAGATGATACAGAGAAGTAGACTGGTGCAGGCACAGAGCAGGAGCAGATCTGTGGTGTCGACAGTGTCAGTGGATTGAAGTCTCAGCACTGGCAGGCTGTGAATGAGCCGGTTAAATAGGTCACAAAACAAGTGTAAAACATCGCAGATAAATACAGGCTGATAGACACCATCTTCCTATAGGACGCAGTCTCCAGGTAAACCAACCACACGCCTCGAAGTCCGCCTGAACCTCGGGAAATCCTGGCACGCAGGATGTCCCGTGCTGGACGGAACTTGGGCGCTGCTGCCTTCAGCACCCTGGACAGCGCTCACAGCCTGGTGCGGACCACCTGCTGATGTGGACGGCATTTCAGCACTTCTGAGAGCACTTGACCGATTGTCTGGTTGTCAACTGATGTTAGACTACAGATATTGTATGTTATGGTGGCTTTACTTGTTATGAGTTTTATCATGCTTTTATGTTATGAGTTCTTAGCATTTTTACTGTGCTTTTATTGTGTGCTTTTATTGCAAAGCCTGTCACAAATGACATTCCTCTATCGGGACGATAACATTTGATCTTGAACTTTGTACTTGAATTACCATCGTTTACGTCAGTGCACAATACTTACGGTTAAGTGAAATAAGAATCAAAAAGAAAAACAAGGATGTTGAGCTATCTTTTCAGCTCAGATGTATGTAACCTATCTATGGAAAGCTTTAGGAGTGCAACCTTTTAGCTTGTCCCAGATAGTGAGGGATATAGAAGATCTCATCTAGATAGCTTGGATGGCTTTCTGTGGCTGGCTGCTACATCAGAGCTTTCAGCGGCCGATCAATAAGTTAACACAGAATGTCGAACTGAGGACAAGCTAAAAAAAAACATCCTAATTTCCTCGCCATCCAGGGTGTTCATCCGTCTTGTTCTCATCCTCTTTGGGGACAAGGCTAAACAGGTAATGATGTTCTGTAAGCCTATACCATAATTAAGGATAAGCTGGGCAAAATAATTGTGAGGCTGCAGCCGCGTCCTGCTCACGGAAGATGTTGTCAAGGGAGCGCTGTGGTAGTGAGTGGAGACACGGTCCTGATGAAAGCAGAGCGGATCAGCAAGCGTGCGTTCAACCTCCACCGTGCTGAAAACGTCCTTGAACAAGACACGTCAGCTCCGGCATCCTCCTTAGGGGAGCATCACAAAGAAAGCCATCATACAGGTTGCTCATTGTGATCAGCACTTTAGCCGGTATTTAGCCTCAGAAATCCTGGGCAGCAGCAGCTAGGGAAATCTGTGTTTAAGAATGACATAGAGAGCCTTTAATAATACAGTCCTTCAATGAGCCTGTGCCTCTCTGGAGGCCCTATTATTGAGCCTGTGTCTTTCACAAAGTGGATGGGGGGGGAAAGACCGGGATGAGAGGGGGAGTGTTGCCAGGTCCCCCAAAAGGCAGCCTTTTAAGAATGGAGTGTTTGATTGCTGCCCCACAGCCTCTCCACCCCGTTTCCCATCTGGTCGCTCTTCTCCCACCTCTCCACCCCGTTTCCCATCTCGTCGCTCTTCTCCCACCTCTCCACCCCGTTTCCCATCTCGTCGCTCTTCTCCCGCCCTCCAGTCCTCGACCTCCCACAGCCGTTACTAAGCCTGTCCCTGCTTGAACTCTCCACTATGTAAATGGTGCGGGAAATAATGCTGAAATTGGAACACGCCACCACCTCTCACCTTCAAAGCCTCTGTACCCTGCCTCTGCTGACTGGGGATTTGATCACCATTTTTTTTTCTCTCTTTTCCCGCAAATTGGCGGGAGACTTATTTATTTAAACACACATGAGCAGTTTACTCTTCCTCTCTCTCTCTTTCTCTCTCTCTCTCTCTCTCGCTCCCTGGATCTCCCTGGATGATGCTGCTGCTGCTACCCCCTGCTGCTTTCCTGGGAAATAAAAAGGCGTATACTAGTGGGACTTTTGATGTATATTAAAAAAAAGGTATTTCACTCACTATATCCATCATGTGCATATAGGCTGTGTGTGTGTTTGTTTGTTTGTTTGTGTGTGTGTGTGTGTGTGTGTGTGTGTGTGTGTGTGTGTGTGTGTGTGTGTGTGTGTGAAGGAAAGAGAGAGTGCATGCTTACTGTGTTTTCTAAATTAAAATATGTCCATACCTGGGGGTGACATGCCACGTTTGGGAAAATGTAAAAATGGGCTTTAATTGTCAGTCGCTGCCTGTGCCAATGCTCAGTGCTCATGTGCAGTCTCAGATTGATTGGCCAACTCGTTAGGGAGATAAATGGATTCAGACAGACAGAGAGAGACAGACAGATCTATCTCGCTCTCTCTCTGTGTGTGTGTGTGTGTGTCTCTCTCTCACACACAAACACACACACACAAGCAGATAGTACACAAGCGCATTCAATGATGCATGATATGGCTCATGAATAATAAATAAATAAAATAATAAAATGGTTGACCTCCTAATTAAAAGGGGATGACTTTGCTCCCTCTCTTGATCAACGTGAAAGCTGGCTAATTGCCCTACTGATTGCCTCTTACGCCTCCTACACAAGAACTCAGGTGTAAGCAGCTTGGTCATTGAAAAGCCAAGCCACCATGAGAAACTAATCACTATTATTGCAATATACAATCATTAGCATGGTCTGGTATACAGTATAGATGTGTTAGGGGTTGGGGCTTTGCTTTGCATTGCTAATCAGCTTGAGCTTCTCATTTTAATTGAGGATCATATTCTCTTCCCCTTTTGAGAGTGAAGATAAAAAAAAGTGCTGTTTGCCACAGATACACACGCGATTTAGATCTCTTTTATGTCCCGGCTGCTTGTTATATGACTGCCATTTGTCCAGGCGAGTGTTGCAAAAGAAATTATTTATAACCCCTTCTCGGGATAATAACAGAGAAAATCGGAGCTCCATTTATCGTCCCATTTAAAGGGACAGCTCACCCTAAAATCCAAAATACATTTTTCCTCTCACTTGTAGTGCTATTTATCCATCTATATTGTTTTGGAATAGTTGCTTGAGTTTTGGAGATGTCGGCCGCAGAGATGTCTGCCTTCTCTTGAATACAATGGAACTGGATGGCACTCGGCTTGTAGCACTCGAAGCACCAAAAAAATACATTTGAAAAACTCAACAGCATTGTCTCTTTCCAGAAATAATGACCCGGTTACTCAAAATAATCCACAGACTTTGTTGTGAGCGGTTTCATATAGGAACTATTTTCTTTCGCAGTCTCATGTAGGAACTAGCTAGCAGCTAGCGGCTGTAGTTTGGTCAAAAGAAAATAGTTCCTTCATGAAACTGCTCATAACAAGGTCTGTGGATTATCTTGAGTAACGGGGTCGTGATTTCTGGAAAGAGACATTGCTGTTGAGTTTTTAAAATGTATTTATTTGACACTTTGAGCACCACAAGCCGAGTGCCATCCAGTTCCATTGTATTGGAGAGAAGGCAGAAACTCTGCGGCCGATATCTCCAAAACTCAGGCAACTAACACAAAACGATATCGATGGATAATAAATAGCACTACAGGCGAGAGGGAATATGTATTTTGGATTTTAGGGTGAGCTGTTCCTTTAAAAAGGGGGGAGAGAGCGGCGCCTGTCTTGATGGACACAACCCACTGCAGTGTGGAGGTGGGAAGGCGCGGTTTAGATTTAGTGATGACTGGTGTGAGAGGAGGAGGGGATGAGATGGGGGGTGAGGCCTAAGTGCAGAAGAGCAATATTGGCCTATTGATCCTCTCCCTCTTCAGGTGGTGCAGTCCAGATCCCCCCGGCACCGTCTCACCCTGAGGCCTCGCTGATGACCGGTCCCTCGATGCCTCATGGCCGCCCGCAGCCCTGCGTAATGACCCTGGGCCGGTTCATTCTCTGTTAGCGTGCAGGTGACATTTGATTTGATTTGATTTGTCGTGTGAAGGGATTTGTTGGTGTGTTACAACATAATGAAAAAAGAGGGCAATTGATTTTGTTTTTGCACTTCGTTTCTGAACAAAGTGCTTCAGGTTTTTTTTTGATTGAATGATTGATTTTACTTGGATATTAAAAAAAACAGCAAATCCAAGGGATGTAGGCCTTACATGTAAAGTGCGGACACTTATTTCCAACATGGTCCCTGGTCTTAAAATACAGGACATACAGTACCCACATTACATCAAATGAACATCACAGAACAATCAAGAATAAAAGAAAACAAGAGATACAAACAACACATGTTCCAACAGGAATTAAACAAAAGAAAAAACTCTGCCCACTACTACTCCAGAAAAATCACACCCAGGTGTTGAAGTAAGTGGTGCAGGTTTGCAGGTCACAGGTTTGAAGTGTAGTCACTCTTGATCCCTCTGCCTCCTCAGTGGCTCTTGCAAATCCACCTCAATTACTGGAGGAGGGAGCAAAGATGTGGTGGCTGGTTCTAGGTACGGCATATGGCTGCACGAGCCGTAGGCTACATGCACCAGCACCACTAATAGGTTCTGTTTGCTCAGCTGCCCGATGGGATATCAGCTGTCTTTGCTGTGCCTGTATGATCTATTATAATGAGTTTTGCCAAGTAATTACGTTTTTCACCTCTTTCAATGGTACTTAAAAGTGCCTTAAAATCAGGTCCGTCTTTTTCCACGCGCAGAACCCAAGGGCATGCTATTGAACAGGTAATCAGCTCTGCACAGTGATTAGGTTAAATACTGTTGGAGTGATTGGGCTTTCTGTGGGAGAAGCACTCAGGCTTGAAGGGAGAACCAACATGGACAAAAGGTATCTGTCACGAGGCTGCAGGGTGAAGTGCTAATGCTCTGCGGCTCCCATCCAGTGACAGCCTGTCTTTGCTCCACAATCAATCACGCTCAGTGATACCCCTCCTGTTAGACTTCTGAAGAGGAAATCCAGGGACGTGGATCGCTTATCTTTCAACTGGTGAAATTCCATACGCCAACAGAGATAATTCCTCCCTATAATTAAACAAACTGTATGACGAGTGACAGTGACGTGTTCGGATTTGAGAGGTAAAAGTATATGCAACACACAGAAAGTTCTTCGTAGAGATACGGCTGCACACACACAAAACAATTATGCGACAGTATTATGTTATTTCTCTGCCAAGTTTTTCAGTTTATTAATTACTTAATGAAGTGGATTAACAAAACATCAAAAAGGAATTGGGGGCGATGAATGGGAATGTTATTTGTGTTGTTTGTTATTTATTTGTGTTGTTTTTACGAGGCACACCCCAGGATAAATCATTGGTCTGTTGTTTAATGATGTCATAAATTGCGGCGTCTAGATGATTGAGTATTGATGTTGGGCTGTGGCTAATGACCGGTGGCCTTCGCTGCCCGTTCTCCTTCACACAGCAGTTCCGTAATGCAGGCAGGTGGCCGCTGTAGCTCGCCATTTCTAACCCTGAGTAGATCTTTGAGTATACGACTGGATTACGTCATTCATCGTAGGCCTACAAATGCAACGGCCGACTGATTCCAGTACTGTGCTACCAGCAGTGTTGGGAGTGCTGTAACTTAAGTACTTCTTGCAGTAACTAGTAATCTAATTACTTTTCAAATTTAGTAACTCAGTTACAGTTACTAAAATAGTAACTGGGCTAGTTACTAGTCACTTTAGGACATGAAAATAATGGACAACTTCCTGAATCCTTCACTTCAGGATTATCCGGTTTCTGATCCTCAGACCTAGTCCGGAGAGAGAGCTGCAGCTGCAGCCAGAGCCCCAGAGGCTAATGACCTTGATAGGCTATAAGCCTCCCCAATAAGTGAATGTTCAATGCCACACTGTGGCACAGCAACACTAACATAATGTGTACATTAACATAATGTGTGCACTAACATAATGTGTGCATTAATAACAATCGAAGCGGACTTTTAAAAGTAACGCAAAAGTTACTTTCCCTAGTAACTAATTACTTTGAAGTAACTAGTAACTTTAAAGTAATTAAATTACTTTTTGAGAGAAGTAACTAGTAACTGTAACTAATTACCAATTTTCAGTAACTTGCCCAACACTGGCTACCAGCACCTCCACCATGGCTGTACAGTTCGCTGTAGCTGAGAAACATCTGTCCTTCCAGCTGACAAAATGTTGATGTCAGGAGAAGACCTTGACATCCCCCACACCCCCCGCAGAAGCCTGGTCCTGTCTTCCCTGGGTCCTACTGCTCCCATATGCCACTGCAGAATATCTCTCTCTCTCTCTCTCTCTCTCTCTCCCTCTCCTCATCCTCCTCCTCTCCTCATCAAGCCAATATAACCTATAGGCAGTGTGCATCACCCAGTCTGACGGGCTGGCCAGCAGTGTCGCAAAAAACTCAAAGCAATGCAAATTAAAAGTAAATCAATCAAAGTAAGTTCAAGCAAATGGTGCCCCTTCGGGATCCAGCAGTTGGGGTCACGGTGTGTAGGCAACAAACTCATACATGTACACTGTACTGCATTCACCTTGTGGTGGTCCACTCAGAACCATATGTTGTGCCATCAGGCTTGGAGCACAAACACAAATCACCATGGAAACACTTCTTTCACCCCCCCATTTCTCACATACTGTAGATTTCAAGCATGCCTGAACAACGTGTGTTCAGCGCTACCTCGTCCTCGGGGGAGTTGTTTTGAAGCGTGTGAGGTTAGAGGCAAAAACACAAAGCTAATTGTGAAACGCTGCTAGCGCTACCTCTGCTCACTGGACCGGGGAGAAGTGGTTAATTGAACACGATTGGCCGAGGCATGTTGGCAGATTCCCTTCTCGGGTTTCGGGGTAGAAAACAGCCTTCTCCGCTCCACATGGTTTTGAATCCGTTTGTTACGCTGCCGTTCAGGCTGTTCGGGGCACCTGCCACATTGGATTGGAATGACTCAGTCACGGACTGGGTGCTGTGTACTCATGGTCGTCATATAGATGACGTCATCCTCCATAGGGTCTCTTGGCTGCAGCATGTGCAGCGCATGATGGAGGGCTGTCCTTGAGGTGGGCGGGGCTCACAGCTTAAGGAAGTGTGTAATTGGACGGAGGGAGGCATGGTGCTAGCTGTTCCATCATGCATCCATCATCGATGCATCAAACAGAGGGCCTGAGGTGAAGTGGTTCAGCCTCTATTCGGATCAGCGCCTGCTGCTGCTGCATGGCTCCACTGCATTAAAGATGCTAGTGTGCGGGTCACACACTGGTATATCTGGCTTTCCTGCTCTTTGCTTTCAAAGAGATCCAGAGGCTAGGGGCTGTTAGATGGTTTTAGCTGCCCTCTTAAATTCTTTGCTGGTGGGGGTCATGAAGCAGGAGTGGCAGTGACTAACCTCGCGTCACCAGGCTCTTCTCGGCGAGAAAGAGCCTGGCTTCCGTTCACAATTGATTTTGTCACCCTACCTGGTTCCGGCCTAGAGGCCCGCCCTAGACAGGAAGGGCAGCGTTTCTAGCTCGTCAACTTTTACGTTAACTTGACAATTTGACACAAGTATCAGAACGGCAAACAACAAAAGAAAAGATGGACGTACCGAACGAAGTTTTTGAATAAGTTCTTTTAGCAACATTGCGGATTCACAATCTCACATCTTTTAAGCCAATACAGAAGCTTTGCATCAGACAATTAATCGAGGCAAGAGACGTCAAGCTAACGGCAACAAAGACGTTTTTTGGCGCACTGCCTTCCGGTGTTCATTCTGGTTCCGTGGTTTACGCCCCATGACAAAAAGCGGGGTGAAAGGTGCCCAGACTAGCAGTGACTGAGCATTAGTTGTGAGGAGGAGAGAGAGAGAGAGCCCGGAGCAGTTCAGAGAGTCAACAACACGTTGAAATAACTTCTGAGTGCAGAGTGTGTGTTTATGCGTTGGTTTGAGTTGGCCACTTCAGTTGTTTTAGAGACGGCTGATGGGAGTTGCACTAGCCAGTAGCCATAGATTTCAATCGCGTGCCATCATGACCTAGAGCCTACAGGTCAGGTTTTCATTCCAAACAAACATTACAGCAGCTGATCTCACTGATTAGTTCCTCCTCTCTGGTTACTAATTGGGGATTTGGACAGAAACTGTAAATGATGCTTGGGTCACGATGTCACATGACTGAAAACCATTGGGCGATAAAGCTGGATTATTTGTTTTTGGACTCAACTTAAAGGCAAACTAAAACATGACTGTTTCTTGCAGAGCAGACACACAATACAATCTTCTAATTTTCAAAATGAATAGTTTTGCAAACATTAATTGCTTTCCCTCCTTCCTTAGAGAGTAAACAGGGAAAAAAACTAATTACAGTAATCTGTCAATGTACACTCTCAGAAATACACAGCGACTATTGTCAGCGGGGCAGCCGCCATAATTGTCCCTCTTTTCCGAGAGTGGAAAGTAATTCACGGTGCGAGATGGCTTTAAGAGTGCAAACCGGGCCTCACTGTTCTGTAAGTGTAGACCTGACCCGAACGCTCCTCTCTCAGAAGAATCAGGGTGCATCCAGACACACATCCTTTTTCACTAAATACGAGAGCACTCAACAGGAAAGACGGGATGGGAGAGGAGAGGAGAGGAGTAAGGAGAGGAGGAGAGGAGAGGAGAGGAGGAGAGGAGAGGAGAGGAGAGGAGCAGACATGAGAGGGGACAGGGGTGGAGAGGGAGAGAGAGAGCAGATAGGAGAGAGACACAGAGAGAAAGAGAGAGAGGGCATAGAGTGGAAACACTGACATTAAAGCACTGACTGCAAGTCTCACTGAACAGAAAGGAAAAATCGATACAGTTCAACACTGCCAGGAGGTCCTTCCTGCCGCTCTCTCACTGTGTCCAATAAAGCATAAAAATGCCCCAAAAAAAATCTTACAAAAAAAAAAAAGTATTTTATGACTCCTCGAGTCGGACCTCTCCCTGCATGGCGGTAGGGAACCTGAACATTTCGGACAGCTCTCTGATGGAACCTAATTACCCGCAGTTTTATAGCTGACGAGAGCCTCTGCGGGTGGTATTGTTCCATTCTCAGCCCTTCGGTGACTGGCGTGCTGCAGCGATGGCCTATATGTATTCATAGTATTCCCATGATGCCACAAGCATTTTCCTACCAATATGGCGCTATAATACACAGAGCTCATTGGCTGTTTGTGTCACGTGGTTGCAATCACCTGTTAATTGATTACAATCACCTGTTATTTCCCTACCAAGATGGCCGTGCAGGTGATGTAACAGAATACTATCAATAGGCCCTAGACAGCACTGGAGCTGTCCTTTCCACAGCGTGTGCGTGGTTTGTGACAGCAGCACATTGGTCTGTCTCACGTGCCACACCGACTACACTTAGCATGGCAGCGGGCGAGAGAGGCCAGCCAGACATATAGATTTACCAGCCTCTCCTTTAGCACTGCAGCCCATTAAGGGCTGTAATAAATCCTCCAACCCATGACAATCTGCCTCCCTGCCCACACTTGGTTTGTGTGTGACTAGTGTGTGTGCATGTGTGTGCGCGCGTGTGCGCGTGTGTGTAGTGATTACTATAGATTTTGAAGATAAGAAAGGGCATGGTCCAGAGGCCGAGAGAGCAGAGGAAATGATCAAAATAATGGAAAAAGGGAAAGAGAAGCGAGAAGCAACTGAAGCAGCTCGTTCACACCCTTGAAGTCGTAAAAGCAGAAGAGCCAATTAGAGTTAGAACAGTTATTTCTACTCCAAACTCCACTCGGGCTTTATGTATAACGATGCATGCTGTTCTTGGCAGTAGGAAAAGAGGAGATCTCTCTCTCTCTCTCTGCTGCTGAAGCTTACATACTGACTTGAGCGCCCCTTCTTCGGATGCTGACTTGATAACCTCATGATTAAGGACTGGTACGCTGACCAACTCTTGCCCCCGTTCCCATCCCCCCGCAGTGTCATCGTCTGGCCATCTTCTGGCCATACTGTACCTCCTGTCGCAGTGAGGCGGTGCCAGCCTGCACAGCCTGTTTCAAATGTGATTCCTGGGCACATGTCTTGCGATTGGCATGGGAACAACCGTGGCTCAGCTATAGAGAGAAGACCTACAGTAAACCAACACGGAGTAACTGATTAGTTGCCCACCTACCCTATTAATGAGTGTTTGCTCAGCACTGAGGCCTGAGCCAGTAATGCAGTGTTGAAGGCGTGTGCTAAGGCCAAATGCCAAAGTCAGCAATATAGCAAGTCCAAGGGGGGTATAATGTGCATGTTTTGGAGCAGTGGTCAGGGCCGGCCTATAGGCTATGCAGCGCGTGGTCAGGGCCGGTCTATAGATTTAGTATATATTTATGTTGACTTCCAAGTAATAAAACAACAACAAAAGAAATGAATGCATACCATCAGTCCATGACCAGTTTCCATGCACTGGCCACTAAACATCACACGTTAATTAAGCTGTCTTCTAACCACACTGTCTCCCCAAGTTGTCCGCTCCCAGACAAGAATTGGAGAGCGCCGCCAATTCATAGCTTTCAAGGGGCGTTACGTGCTGCCGGGAACGCCCACCTGGCGGTCAAAATTTTTTTTTGCCAGCCGTGTCGGTGTCGACTAGTTTCTCACGATGTGTTTGTTCAGCCAAAGTGCCGGATAGCCTACCTGTTGTGCTATCGGTTGCACTAAACCGACGAGGAGACACGCCTGGCTTGTGTTTATACAGAATCCCGTCGGAGAAAGAAAGGAGGAGGTTGTGGATTTGTGCGAGTGGTTCAGTCGCTGGGGAGGGCAAAAAAAATTGCTTTTTTTTCTACCATCAAAGTACACACGTCTTTGCTCTTTGCGGCCAACATTTCATCAAAGGTAAGCTCAAGTAACGTTAACGGGGTATTAATCATTATTGTAACGTTACTTGAGCTTACCTTTGATGAAATGTTGGCCGCAAAGAGCAAAGACGTCTGTACTTTGATGGTAGAAAAAAAAGCAATTTTTTTTGCCCTCCCCAGCGACTGAACCACTCGCACAAATCCACAACCTCCTCCTTTCTTTCTCCGACGGGATTCTGTAAAAACACAAGCCAGGCGTGTCTCCTCGTCGGTTTAGTGCAACCGATACACAACAGGTATCCGGCATTTTGGCTGAACAAACACAGCGTGAGAAACTAGTCGACTTGGCTGGCAGCCTACCTAAGTTTTTTTTTTGACCGCCAGGTGGGCGTTCCCGGCAGCACGTAACGCCCCTTGAAAGCTATGAATAGCGCCACCGTGAGCAAAGTGGATATAGAGACACTGACTGTAGTAGCCTAAATTTAGCCTAACTTCAACTTGTAGACATTTTCTCACCCCGACCTTCCCCAGCGCACCAGCCCCGGTAGCTCGCCGTGATCGTATAGTGGTTAGTACTCTGCGTTGTGGCCGCAGCAACCCCGGTTCGAATCCGGGTCACGGCATTGAAATACAATGTCACGGCATACGGGCTGATTTTATTGTTACCACTCTTGGCTGGGTCGTTCATTTGCGGGCAAATCGTAATTAGCCTACCACATTCAGACAGCATTTGAAGGCAATTGATCTGTTTATCCCGTTTATCCATAGATACACACGATGTTACAAGGGCAGAAGGTTGCGTGCCACAAGGGGTTTCCAGGGAAAATCTTGACCACACACCATAAAAAAAATAAAAATAAACGTTTCATAGGCTATGCAGCACGTGGTCAGGGCCGGCCTATAGGCTATGCAGCGTGTGGTCAGGGCCGGCCTATAGGCTATGCAGCACGTGGTCAGCTCCGGCCTATAGGCTATGCAGCGCGTGGTCAGGGCCGGCCTATAGGCTATGCAGCGTGTGGTCAGCTCCGGCCTATAGGCTATGCAACACGTGGTCAGGGCCGGCCTATAGGCTATGCAGCGCGTGGTCAGGGCCGGCCTATAGGCTATGCAGCGTGTGGTCAGCTCCGGCCTATAGGCTATGCAACACGTGGTCAGGGCCGGCCTATAGGCTGCAGCGCGTGGTCAGGGCCGGCCTATAGGCTATGCAGCGTGTGGTCAGGGCCGGCCTATAGGCTATGCAGCACGTGGTCAGGGCCGGCCTATAGGCTATGCAGCATGTGGTCAGGGCCGGCCTATAGGCTATGCAGCGCGTGGTCAGGGCCGGCCTATAGGCTGCAGCGTGTGGTCAGGGCCGGCCTATAGGCTATGCAGCGTGTGGTCAGCTCCGGCCTATAGGCTATGCAACACGTGGTCAGGGCCGGCCTATAGGCTGCAGCGCGTGGTCAGGGCCGGCCTATAGGCTATGCAGCGTGTGGTCAGGGCCGGCCTATAGGCTATGCAGCACGTGGTCAGCTCCGGCCTATAGGCTATGCAGCGTGTGGTCAGCTCCGGCCTATAGGCTATGCAGCACGTGGTCAGGGCCGGCCTATAGGCTATGCAGCATGTGGTCAGGGCCGGCCTATAGGCTATGCAGCGCGTGGTCAGGGCCGGCCTATAGGCTGCAGCGTGTGGTCAGGGCCGGCCTATAGGCTATGCAGCGTGTGGTCAGGGCCAGCCTATAGGCTATGCAGCGCGTGGTCAGGGCTGGTCTATAGGCTATGCAGCATGTGGTCAGGGCCGGTCTATAGGCTATGCAGCGTGTGGTCAGGGCCGGCCTATAGGCTGCAGCGTGTGGTCAGGGCCGGCCTATAGGCTATGCAGCGTGTGGTCAGCTCCGGCCTATAGGCTATGCAGCGTGTGGTCAGCTCCGGCCTATAGGCTATGCAGCACGTGGTCAGGGCCGGCCTATAGGCTATGCAGCATGTGGTCAGGGCCGGCCTATAGGCTATGCAGCGCGTGGTCAGGGCCGGCCTATAGGCTGCAGCGTGTGGTCAGGGCCGGCCTATAGGCTATGCAGCGCGTGGTCAGGGCCGGCCTATAGGCTATGCAGCGCGTGGTCAGGGCCGGCCTATAGGCTATGCAGCGTGTCTTTGAAAGCAGAAATAAAATGCCTTCTGATGTGAGCACAAAGCTGCCATCAAAGGTGGTTTTCTGTTGAGTAACATGTGCAGCACATTACGCCCCCAAAACATTAAATCCGCCACAGTCCATTCCCAGCTGTGCTTCAGTGATACCCTAACAAAAATGCAGGCTAAACTGTTTCTATTGCTGTTGCTTATACAGTAGCCTATGTGTGTGCCATTTTATTATTGTTTGTTTGTACTGTTTTGCACAACCCTTCTATAATGTGCAATCTGCTTTGGCAATACTGTACATCAATATGGCCATGATGCCAATAAAGCCTCTTTGAAATGAATTTAATTCTTATGATATTGTTGTAGGGATTTGTAGTTTTGCTGTGATATTTAGCCTCTCCTCCAAAGAAATGATCATAGCAGTTCAGCAATGGCAGAATGAAGTGGATAAAACATGCATCAAGTAGGCTAATAATAAGTGTTTCAAAAAATAAATAAAAATATGTTTGACAACACAATGTGAATCAGTTAGTGAAATATAAATCTACAGCAGTAGCATATATTTATGTTGACTTCCAAGTAATAAAACAACAACAAAATAAATGAATGCATACCATCAGTCCATCAGTTGTTGACCAGTTTCCATGCACTGGCCACTAAACATCACACGTTAATTAAGCTGTCTTCTAACCACACTGTCTCCCCAAGTTGTCCGCTCCCAGACAAGAATTGGAGAGCGCCGCCAACAGCGCCACCGTGAGCGAAGCGGATATAGAGACTGACTGTAGTAGCCTAAATTTAGCCTAACTTCAACTTGTTGACACTTTCTCACCCCGACCTTCCCCAGCACACCAGCCCCGGTAGCTCGCCGTGATCGTATAGTGGTTAGTACTCTGCGTTGTGGCCGCAGCAACCCCGGTTCGAATCCGGGTCACGGCATTGAAATACAATGTCACGGCATACGGGCTGATTTTATTGTTACCACTCTTGGCTGGGTCGTTCATTTGCGGGCAAATCGTAATTAGCCTACCACATTCAGACAGCATTTCAAGGCAATTGATCTGTTTATCCCGTTTATCCATAGATACACACACCATGTTACAAGGGCAGAAGGTTGCGTGCCACAAGGGGTTTCCAGGGAAAATCTTGGCCACACAGCATAAAAAAAAATAAAAATAAAAAAAACTTTTTTTAAAGGGACAATCCCAATGACCAAGGGCTAGCGTGCTCTAGTGTCAACCCGGGTTGAAGTAGCGGTTGCGCTACCTCCCCTTGTGCTGGCCAAGGGGGAATCGAACCGGGGAGACATGGGCACCGGCGAACACGCTAACCAGTCGGCCAAGGAGACTGTCCCAACCACACAGCGGTAAGCAGCCAATCCATCAATGATGCTGCTTTGAATATAATCATTCAGACAATCTGCAGACACATCTCTCTCTCTCTCTCTCTCTCTCTCTCTCTCTCTCTCTCTCTCTCTCTCTTTCTCTCTCTCTCTCTCTCTCTCTCACACACACACACACACACACACACACACACACGAACACACTCTCCCCCTTTCCCCTCCCTCTGTCTCTCTAATTATCTCTTATTATTATTATTATTATTATTATTATTATTATTATTATTATTATTATTATTATTATTATTATTATTATTATTATTATTGTTGTTGTTAGTGGTCAGCTATAGATTTAGCTAGATGTGCTGCATGCTGCAGTCATTCCACTCTGAACTCTCTGTTGTCATTGCTCTTTTTAATCCATTCATTTCAAATCTGATGCTTTGTGACAAATCATTGAAAACAGTGTGTGTGTGTGTGGGGGGGGGGGGGGATACATGATGTGGGTATACACTGGTTGATTCCCTTCTAATATATATTATTATTATATTATTATATATATATTAATATATATAATTCGTATATCTACATCACCTACTGTACATTAGCCTGTTATGATATTAGGCATGTTGTCTTTCATTAGTACAGTATGTTTGCTTTGCAGTGCTAACAGGCATCAAGAAAGACTGATGGCTTTGCAGGTTAGCTGTAGGCTATCCTGTAACTACCTACTGTCTAAGCAAATAAATTACAAAATAAATTCCATAATTGCAGCATTCATACTTTTAGTGTGAAGGGTATACAAGCTTGCATTTAGACTTAGTGCATTCACACCAAGGCGAGTGGGGGGGGGGGCTTCATTCATGTGAGGTTGTTTGTGCTAATTATTCGCTAAAGTTGAAAAAGGCGAAAATCATGTCATTCATGCTGCGGAAATTCATGGCACTCACCTCAAATCACATTTACTCGTGTGAACAGTCTAAAGGTCCTTACACATTGGGAGCGTTTTTTTCCCCGTGCGATTAATTTGCACATCAATAATATTTTCCAAACCTATATCAGTCAATGCAACCGCGCATACCAATGGCAAAATTTCGCTGAGCATTATTGCGGCATTGATTTTTTCGGACCAAGGTCGATCTTTCGCTTCCGACGTGTGCACATCTGTTGCTGTGATTGACAGGTAGGTCAAACTTCACAACGCAATTCCGTGCCGTATATTCGCATCGCTCTTGGTGTGTAACAGCCTTAAGGCCTGATGCTCACTACAAGTGAACAACGACAAGACCAGAGGAGGGGCCAAATTCAAAATAGACCAATGCAAAACAGAAAGACAGCAAGACAGCCAACCAAGTTGCAGCACCAAGAGACCAGCAGGGCAGGGCTAAACAGCGCGAAGGCGACTCCATGTGAATGTATTGCTTGTATGGGCATCAAGCATTAAAGGCCATGACACACCAAGAGCGACGAGAATATACAGCAGGAAATTGAGAGGCAAATGTTGACCCACCTGTCAATCACAGCAACAGATGTATACATGTCGGAGAATTTTGGAAAAATCGACCTTGGTTCGAAAAAATAAACGCCGCAATATCGCTGAGCAAAACTTTGCCATTGGTATGCACGGTTGCATTGACTCATAAGCCCTTTTCCCACATGCGCTTTGTACCGCAAAATGACCGGAACGTGGTCTAATGCCTGCATGTGGGAAAGGCGCCGTGCCGGTATAAGCGCGACCCCGTCGTCCCCGACATTTCACCAGTTTCGAGCCAGTCAGAAGAGCGGTATGCTCTTAAGGGGACGCAAGTGGAAACGGGTCCAGTCATTTTCCGCGACAGCGGTCCTTCAATCATGGGCGAAGTGTAGCCTACACACGTTGCTTAATGTTCCAGCGGGCATAATCTAATCATTTGCGCACATTAAAGCAAACTGGCGAAATGATCTTGTGATAGCCTAATAAGAGCAGTATGTCAGCTTGCTGATTTCCGAAGGCAACCCCGGACACATCAAACGAAGCCAGTCTGTAAAAAGTGCTTCAACGCGACGCAGGTGAACGGATAAACATCGAACCAGCAACTATTTCTCTCAGACACGGATCCCAACTTCTTCAAAGTGCATCATCTAATCATTCGCGCACATCAAAGCAAACTACTTCCACATTTCGCTTCGTGCATTTGCTTTCTCTACAGACATAGGCTACAAGCGTTGGGCAGCTTGCCTTGCAAGCCTCTGCCATTCTCGCTTTGTCTGTCCTGTGTCAGGCTGCTGCGAAGTACGGAGGACTGAGTGAAGTTTTGCCGACGCCCCAAATAAGCTCCCCCCTCCCCCCTCCCCCCAACATACCGGCTATTTGACGACTAGATTCCCATATGCGCGCGCTAAGGTGTGAAGGGAAATTCAGGGAAATGTCCGATATTGACTTACAGGTAATTTTCCGGTACGCATGTGGGAAAAGGGCTATACTGTAATAGGCTGGAAAAATATTATTGACGTGTGAATTAATTGCACGGAAAAAAAAACCCTGGTGTGCAAGAACCTTGAGACCAATGCTGCAGTTATTGTACAGTGTTGTAAATCCAATTTTCTATCGTCTTAAATCACATTGATGCATTTTCTGCTGGTGCAGTTTGTCAGTGAATCCCCCCGGAGAAAATAATATCTGGGGTCTTTGAATGATGAAGTGACCAGACCAAGTTATCTGACTGTCCCCACTGTGGAGGTACAGTAAGTTATGAGGCTCCTCAGCAATGCAGAACGTGCACCACTTTTCTCCGCCTATAGAGGGATTCAGCCTATAAGAAACGTGCCTCGACACAAATAGCCAAGGTCAGTCGAGTCTCTTACTCACGACCAGTAAAAAAAAATGGCCGAGCAAAGCTGCCCCAAATATCTAATGATAAGCTAAATTGCAGTCTTCCCCAGAAATAGAAGCCATTACACGGTTGAAGATTCACACAAAACTGCACATTCACCCGGAGGATATAATTCCCCTTTTTCAATCTCGTCCTTTTGTTTCATCGTTCAGTAACGTAACTTTCCTCATCATCGCTGTGGGAAGCAGGAAATGATGGATGTTGTTCTTTGGAGGGATTGACTCCACTGCAGCAATTTGTTTTCTGCCATACCGATATGACACATTAGAAACAACAACCAACAGGGAAACAAGGGAGTTAACGCAGGAAAAAGGACCCCGTTTTTGAAATGTATACTGGTAATGATTTAGGCCTGTGTGCTGTGCTGCTCCCACCTGCGGCTGGTTGTATCCGCGCGTGTTTGCCTCAGCATGAAGGCCTTCATTAGCAGCACTCTGGCTGCTTCAGTAGCTTGGAGGGAGGGGACACACACCTGGAGAAACATGTTGAGCAGGTGACTGTTAAACCTCTCCTTTTTCCCCTCACACTATTCTTCTCCAACAAAAAATCGGTGTAAGTGCAATTAACCTCCTCACCATTCTACAAATGTATTCACGATCACAAGAAAACCCTGCATTACCAAGATCCCAGTGTACCAAAGAAACTCAGTTTATGCTACAAAAACAGGTTCACCCAAAAATATCGAATATTAACTTAACACAATATAACCTTTCTTCTCCATCAGTACTCAGTATCAACACAAAGCTAGAAAGCAACATATAAGGCTACCCCCAAAACCAGAAATGCAATTAATTGCATTAAATATGAACCCATTACCCATTTGAAACCAATCACACACGTTTACGAGTTAACGCTGTGACAGCCCTAGTCCCAGTATGTTCATCTCTCTGGATCTCTGTCCTCCTCTGCAGAGCCATGGGTAATTCCAGATGACAGCGACAATCTGGTGCCTGGAACAATGTATTCACCACAGAGCGATCTCATCTGCAAAGTGCATCACTACTTCATATCAATTTCAGCGGAGAGAGGCTGATGTTGGCATGACAAGGCAGCACAGTAAATCAATTGCACTTGCGTGACACCATTACTCAACAGCCATAATGTTTGATATACATTGTTTTAAAGTGTGAATACTTGTTATTGTAATGTTTTTTTTTACTTATTACGGAGACGTAACACAAATCTACCATTAACAGTTACCAGACCGGAGGATCAGTGTTGCATAATCACTGAGTTGCAGCAGGAAGCTTGTCACTTATCGCCATGAGTCCCATCAAGTGTGTTCAAATTAGCCTCTACACTGATATAAATAGATGTCTGATTAGACACACTTTAATGATTGTTTCTGGAAACCCAATTCTGAGATTTGTTTCTAAACACACGTTAGAAAGGAGGCGCTGAAAACATGTCAAAAGTCTTAGCACCATCTATTTCTGAATTGTGGCGTTAGACCGTTTTTCAGTTTTTCAGCATTTCTGTGATCAGGATTTTTTGGGGGGGCGGGCCTTAATGGTGGCTTGATGACATCATGGAGCCATACTTAGCAAGGATCCTCTTGTGAACGTCACTTCCTGCTTTTCTCCCTGTACCAGTGTGTGAAAAATGTGAATGGTGGTGAACGGAGCGATACGCTAACTTTTTGATCCCGTTTGAATTGTGCCACGGGAACTGTACACACGTCATGTTTGTCAATGTAAAAGATAACTCTGCAAGTAGAGAACATCGCAGTTTATGGTAAAACTGTGGCACTATGAGTTATAAATCAGAAAGACTACGCTCTCCCACCAGTCCATTGTTGTTGATGGTGTGACATATAATGTGTGACATATGTAGCTGATTGACCAAACTAAACCTTACGTTTCAGTTTAAGGACAAACTGCAACTTTCTTGACATGCATAGTTCTCTTTTAAATTGACAAAATTGAACATGTGCACCCCGTGGCACAATTCAAACGGGATCAAAAAAGTAACGTCTGTCTCCGTTCACCACCGTTTTTTCCGACGCTGGTGCAGGGAGAAAGGCAGGAAGTGACGTTCACTTTGGCTCTCTATAAAGACTGAGTGACGACCGGGGGCACTTCAGCAGACACGCCCCCACAGTTTCAGAGCAGAGAATACTGCTTATTTTTTCATGCTTTTGAAACCTAATTTTATATACTTGCGGACATGTTTTAATCATTCAACTTTGGCCGGGTGGGTAATAACAAATTTGTCTGTGGTGTGTGACAAGCTCAAAACACATTTATTTTTGGTTTCCAGGGACTTTAATCTTTCTGGATTAGTTCCACTTTTGTTCGATGAAAACAGGCTGCGGGGGCATCTGCCATCCCAGATAGACACTCTGTCGCTGACAATACAGGGGGTCAAACATCACAAACTAGCCCTTTAAAATGTCTCCAGTGTGTCCTTGTTGTGGCCGCACCATCGACAGCGTGTGACCTTGAATGGCTGTTGATCAAGCTAGTGAACAGCTGCAAGCCTGGCCTCCCTCATCACCATGCCAATAGTAATAAGATAGGAATAAGCATAAGAGCGGGGCTGGTGATAACTGTGGCTCCTCCCCTCAAAGTTCCCGGAGGCGGGGCTGAGAGCGAGAAGAAGCCATTAGAGAAGAAAGCAGCTGTAATCTGATCATGTCCTGTAGGAGCAAGTGAAGCATCAGTCACACCGTGCGATAATCTCAAACCCACTGCTTGGAAAGCAAACATAAAATGTCCATTTGCGCTGTGTTTACGTTTTTGCTTTAGTGTCTGTGAAATCACGATAAGCTCTTAGGTCACCTGACTGCTTCAGCTCATGTGTTGACAAACTCATAAAGTAAAGTGTGTGTGCGCTGGATATGTGGCACACATGGAAGACACAGCCACTAATAATGGTTGAAATTGGTTGCAGTCAATTACTGTTTTAAACCGAAATCTAGGTTTTTTGAGAATATAATTTATAGATCATGATCTTCAAAGGGTCAAACTCACTCATCATCTTCATTCCTCAGCACTTCTATCCATTTGTAACTTTGTACATACGGATCCATTCTCAAATGTGGGAAACAAACACCTCAAAATATCACACACGGCTTCGAAACATATTTGAAATTGTTGCAACACACTGGCAATCATCGTAGCCTACAAAGAGCCCAGTCCATCTTTTAATACACTTCAATTCAGGCCTGAAATTTAATTCACGCTCACTGAGATTTCATGCATTGGGCTTTTTTTGCTTGAGCTGCCGTATTCACTTCTTGCTTATGAACTTGTCGATCCTTTCCTTACTTTCTGCTTTAAATTCATTCACTGTACATGTACAAGTCATCATCAGTCGTCGGAGCACTTTGTCATTATGTCGTTTTGCCTCATTGTGAATATTAATAACCATTTCAGGAACGTATGCGCTCTTAGAGTGGCACATCGCCATCCATCACCCTCCTCCCCCTGGTGGTGCAGCGTGGGAACTTGTCAACCGGAACAGCACTTACGGTAAGATCAGTGACTTGGTGCCATGTCGTGACATAACTGCAAAGGCAGCAATCTCATCTCGGTCTGTTACAATGCCCCACTTTCATCGGTGTAGATTAGAACCATGAAAGAAACATTTATTGGGATATGTGTGGGTGCCACATATTCACACATCACTAGTCTCGGGCCATGACCTATAGGAGGCCGTTTCCATAGCATCTGGATAATGACAAGAAAAACCATTATCATGTAGATTTGTACAATCATCCCAGCCCCTGAAGGAGAGATTTGAAACCATTTCTCTGCAGAACAACCCAGTCGCCAACTCTCCAGAATAAAATATCAGCATATTGTACGACGTTTACTGTATTCCACGGAAATGTAAAATGTGAACATTTCGGTAGAGAGTTGCAGGAGCCTTATTCACCTTATGTAGAAGAGACAGTCTGGCTTGAGAGACTAACAGGAAGTGTAAACACAATCAGAGGTTCTGATTGTGTTTACACTTCCTGTGACTCATAAACCTATAGTTTATTTTTGATTTTATTCGGTTTATTTGGCAGGGACAGTGTGCATGTACATTAATCATTCTGAGTACAGAACAAAGAGATGCCTTGCACCAGATTATAGCTTCAAGCTAATTTACATCTGTAGTCCCTGGTCTGACTCATAATGTGAGTCAAACTAGGTTTGACCAGGTGAGTCAGACTAGTTTGAGCAGGTAAAACAGCCGGCGTTTTGAACAGCAAGTCATGACACAATGGGTCAAGTGGGCGGGGCTACACGAGGTGAATACCGTGACTCATGGCTCTACTGGCCCGGTTCAGCTTGCTATTGTGTCGCGGAGCCACGGCTCAAATCTCCAGTTAAGTAACACTGTTTTTCATTGTTACCTGTTATGAGACAATTGTTAAAGAGCCCCTAAAGTCAAAAATCAGTTTTTCTTCTTGTTCCTTCGGTCGGATGTTTGAGCTTCACTGTGCAGAATGATGTCTGTGCAGAGTTTGAGAAGGCTGTTTCCACATTTGTCTGCTGAAAGTGGAAAGTTTCTCTGAGCTCACTGAAAAGGCGGCTTTCAACAAGCATGATTCATGACATCACGAATCCTGGAGCCAATCCCTGTCCAGTATTGAGCAGTTAAAGCCCCGACACATTGTCACTCGCAACTCGTCATATACTGCAGATCGGTCAGGGACCCTTGTCGTCACTTTGTCACAAGTTGGGAGTGAGAATGTGTTGAAAGCCATGTGTTGTATGTTGTGATTGGCTAGTTATGTTCCAGATAACCCTGATTGGTTGCTTTGGATTTTTAAATGAGGGAGTAGGGGAAGTCTTTTTAAGGACTTTAACAAGATAATTTACCGTTTTTTTTGTGGGAAAAACCATCAGACACAAATTATTATTCAAAGAGTACTGTATTTTATACACATATTGAAACATGACTTTAGGGGGGTCTTTAAAAGCAACTTGGTTGGGGTTAGGGTTATGGTTTTGGTCGGGATTCGAACCAGCTCTCTCATGATGATAAAGTTGCAAGTTGGGAACGCTACAGGTCTGCCCCCACCCCTTCTCCATACTTAAACCTCAGACTGTAATGATGACATGTTTAATGTTAATTATTCACATATCTAGAAACGTGAAATGCTCCGTATCTTCGTTCAGAAATGTTCATATTTCACATTACTGTGGATTCTAGAAACTTACAATGCCAATCTTTTTTTTGTATAAGTATGTTTATTCAGTTTGCAGTTTGCAGAGGGATAAACAGTTAGTGTAGATTGGGATAACACAGAATATGTCCTTCTGTTCCCACTCACCCACAACACAATCTCCACAAAAATAATATAAAAGCAAAACAGAAAGGGAAAAACAAAACAAAAACAAACACACAGAGCACCTGCAGCAGGCAGAATCTTAATACTGTAGAAATAGGTATAGCAGGGGTATCTAGATATAATAAATGGAGGAGTAAGGTTTATTACATGTTCAGACCTAGAGAGATATGTCAGTCCATGCTAGTCCGTAGAGACCACTCCGAAGGGCCTGGGCCCCATATAGTCCAGAAAGGGGTTCCAGATTTAAAACAATTTGAATGGCCTTTCCTTGAGCCAAAAGCTGATAGCTTCCATGGGGACAAGTTCCATAACACTCCGAATCCACTGCGAAACTGTGGGAGCTGAGTCTGAAATCCACTGAAGAAGAACACACCTCCTTGCACTATAAAGAAGCACATTGAGCAGCTTCAATGAAGAGGAGACAAGGCTTAACGCTGCCGTATGTAGTCCCAGAATGCAGGAGATAGGGTCAAGGGTCAATCTTTCCCCCAAATATGGTAATACCAACATTTTAATCTGGCGACATGGTTCTGCTCATAAACATCAGCTCCAACCCCCAGACAGCAGCCTGCTGATGAAGCTGCCTGTGTCATTGTGCCCAGACTGCAGCGCACCTTAACAAATCCCACCTGCAATTTAATCTGGCTTTTCCCCTTGGTTGGTCTCCCATCAACACAATACGCTGCATAATTTTCCTCGCCGCCCCACCGCCTCCAGCTGAACGCCCAGTGTGTGACTGGAGCCTTTTGGAGCTGCGGTTGTCGCTGTCATGCCTGCCTGGCCGACGCTGTGAGTCATTTTGTGAGATCATGAGGCAGGGATTAGCACAAAGACTGTTGTTGCTAAATGCAGAGTTTACTAATGGCTCTGTCTTGTTTTCTTCTTACAGTAGTTACTCGCTCTCCCCCAGCTGCTTTTCACTTGACATGCCCTGTAAGCTCTGTTTGAGGAAATCAAGTGTTATTTCCCATTTTCCGTCACACAGTAAATTATCTTCAAGTTCAAGTGTCCATATTGTCCATCGGGGTGGCAAGGCAATGACTGGAACTAAGCCATCAGACTGTGCATGCATAATTCAACTGGAGATGTAATATGTGAAATGGCCATGTAATCCTATTTGAATTCAAATTTGCCACTTGTTCAGTTTTTGGGGCTCAAAATGATAATCCAAATTCAATAACGTCATTTGCATTTGACATTTCCTATACTTGTATTGACATTTCATTTCCTTGCTTTCCTTTGAGCTTTATTCAAATGATGATACAAATGGGAAAATACACAATCTATTTCCCGAACTAAACTGCATGCATCTGTTTCATGTAATTATGCAGTATAGGCCTAATGGTGTCAAAATTATAAATGATATATAATTGACCTTGGTAAATGGTTTTGCACTCTCTATAGGGCGCATTTTACATTTCATTATCGAAGACAACATTATGCTGTTAAAGGTGGCAAAATATGCGCAACGTGTACACCAAGGTCAAAGTTCATGCCGTCTTATATGCACGTGGCTGCAAAATAATTGGGTAAATGGGGTTATGGTTTGGGTTAGGCTTAAATTACAAAAATGTTTGAAAGAGATTTAGTTTGGTCGAAATGTAGACCACATCATCACCTCAGTGATGATGCCATCAGTGATGTCATCATCACTGATCACTGATGACATCACAATCGTGACACAGACCGCCGCCCACTTAGCTCATCATCTCATCATCACTGATCACTGATGACATCACAATCGTGACACACACCGCCGCCCACTTAGCCAATTTGAACTAAGATACTTGCCGCTGTGCTGATTCCCTGGCAAAATGCAAGTGCAAATGCATTTCGAGAGGACTGTGTCACAGGCCTGTCAGTCATCCCATTTGGCGACAGAACCGGAAACAGAACTCCCCACCTTCTGTCCTTTCTCACGTTGTGAGCTAATTCGGATTGCACACCGCAAGACCCGCCTTAATAAGATGACTGACAGGTCAGTGCACCCCTAGCTGTGACATTGCAGTGCACTCCAGAGAAGCCAGATTATATTGGCCTTCTCATACTATGACCCCAACAACACACTGGCAGCAAGGTAGTATGACTTGCGTGTGTGTCTGTATGTGCGTGCGTGCATGCATGTGTGTTTTCAAGTGTAGGTCTACGTGATGCACTGTAGTCTATCTGGTGTAGTAGGGCTATTCACTTCTCATGCTACAATGGTATCTCACATCTAAATTAAAAGAACATGTTGTGGGAACGAGGTCAAGGAGGGAACTGCGTTAGAGAACATGACCAGGATGGAGTGAGGGGAAAAACCTATAGGATGCTGTCTCCAATGATAAATGAATCAAGCAGAGTCAGACCTTCATCCTGCACCATACAGCGCTAAGCCTCGACGGGCCAAAAGTAATTTCGTTTAGAAGGAGCACTACTTACAACACATGAACTGGAATCTATAAGATCCTGGGATCACTTCACTCCCCCCACCCCCTTAGTCATTACAGCATACTAAACAGGCGTTTGGTCTGTGTTGTTAGTGCACTGCGATAGGAGTCCCATGTTGTGGTAATCGAGAGTTGACATTGTGGCTAAATAAACACTATAGAAGGTGCTTCGCCGAGCCGCTGCCGGCTTTGATCCGAGAGCAGTAGGGTTTTTACAGAGGAGCCACTCGAGCGTGAAATTTACTGCTTCGAGGGACTCCCAGAGCCCGGCGATGATGCAGCGGCCTGTGGATGTATAAGGCCTGTGCCATCATCCGTTTCTCATTAATTAACTTCGTAGACCCTCGCTGTGTCTCAGCCTACTATCAATTTCACATTTTTTCATCACTTTTGCTTTGTGGACATTATGCATGCAATTCTGTGCATAAGGACGTACCTGAAAAAGAAAGATAGTGGCGGTGTCTCACTGCATCATATTGGCTATTCATTTAGTTTTAAATAATGCAATGCAAAGTTGATAACATAAACATGCATTGCATAGGATTTGGTATCAATATTGCAGCAGTGGTGCATAGCTGACAGCAGATATGAATGTACGCATGTTTCAGGGAGATAAGCATTTAATGTATAGGCTTATTCACTGTCAGGCACTCGTCATGTATATTAGCTTTGCATTCTGCAGTGCTGTTTGATAAAAAAAAGATTATGGCAGCGAAACAACTGGCAATATGTGGGCTGAAATAGCCCCGAGACACTTGAAAAAGTCTGCTTCTCTCTGTCCGTACGCCATTTGGCTCATCGCAAAGTTACAATGCGTTTGCTTCTTATTCCATTTTCTTCTAGATGCCCTTGGAAGCTGCAGTTGTTGAGAATTAGGATCTGAAAATACAGTACAGTATAACGATGCAGGAGAAGAACCGAGGCAAACCACAAGCCGCTGACCCCTGTAGGACTCTCACTGTGGAGCAGAGCCAGCTTGTGACTGTACAATTCCCACTAGTGCCTCATCAAGAGAAATATTATGCTCCAGACTAAGAGATGCTCTCAACAGGCCGGCCAACGCTTTAGAGGGCATTCGCAAAGTGTGCTTCCCTCTGCAGACACAACACAGCATGTGGGGCATAAAGTAGAGGACTAGCCTGAAGAGTTATGCAAGGTTGGAGAAGCAAGCTTGTGACCGGATGTCGTCGGTTCAATCCCCCCCGGACCGGCAGGGTAAATCTTGGCGGGGACAGTGAAAAGGCAGCGCTTGCCCCTCCGTCATTAGCACCACTGAGCTGCCCTTGAGCAAGGCCCTTAAACCCCAATTGCTCCAATAGAGCCGTGGCCAGCAGATCAGAGTGTGGTTGTTGTACTGGTCAGCTTCCAGGTGTGAATGTGAACAGGGCGCTCCTGAACAAGAACACATTGCTCTCAGTGACACTCCCCCTGTAATAAAAGCACACACAAAAAAAGTTTTATGAGATGTAGCCTATTCTAGGCTAAAGTAATAGCATAGCTGGGAAGGAATAGATGAGACAATCCCTTATAAATGTTCACCCTTTCCAACTTACGGCATAAAAACAAGGGAAGACTTTATGTTTTCTTTAGCCCAACTGTGGGGATGTTTCCTGAAACCTTTTTTATGTAAAGTTGAGTCATTCTTCTTAAACTGGTCAAACCTGGATTAACCTTAATTCCCTGCATTGTCAAAAAACAGGTGTGGAGCAAGAAACGTGCAGAATGGAAAATCCTATTGTTAAAGATGGCTGGCGTCAATCCAGTTCTGAGAATGTTGCCAACCGGACAAGATGTAGGCGTTTATTTGCAAAATGAAATGCAATTTCTACACATGAATGAAGCACCTTCAACCTACATCCCCCAAATAATTTACCTTCTGGGATTTGGTTGCAGTTCTATTGTCACTGGACTGTAAATCTAATTGGATTCTTGCTGGCAAATCCTTCTCAGCAGAAGGAATGGGAAGACGGTTTTCATTAAAGACACACACACACACACACACACACACACACACACACACACACACACACACACACACACACACACACACACCTGGATTAAGTTTGTGGTAAAGAAGTCCTGATTGACTTGGGTCCCATACACTTCTGACACAGCTTGTGTCAGAGATTACTTTAAGAGCTGATTTAAGTGGAATAATTTTCTCATTCATTATGATGAACCACAGCTACATGCAGCTTAAGTTTCCATTTAAGTCTTTTTTGGTCATCAAATTAGCTTTGCCTACTTATTCACAGAGAAAGTTGTGGTTTTGAAGCTGAATAAGTAGCTACAGTAGCCCTAGTGCACACCTCCATAACCAATAACACTAACATGACCCGGCCTAGGGGAACCAGAAGACAACACAAATTGTCACCTGCTCACCCCACTCCCAAGAAGCCGAACCAGAATCAAAAGTTCAGTGTAGCCGTTTTATTTTTTATTTTATTTTTTACTTTGGAGCAGAGCAATGTCAACACAACACAACAAACAAAACAAAATAATATCGAACCACAAACTTCCCTAACAAAGGAATATGATAAACAAAAGACAACCTACTCCTAACCAAACACAGGAGCAAAAGAGAATACAAAAGAGAAGGCTCCTCCCTCCTACAACTGCTGATTAAATATTGACATTGCTGTTTACAATAACCTACAAGAATCAAGTTTAAAAGTGACATAGTTATTTCAAGCCACTACATTCGCTTTAGCAAACAAAGTTACAAGCTACAACAAAACACAGCAAAAGGTTCAGCAGGTGGCCTCTCCATCGTGGGAATGGGAGAGTGAGGGGGGGAGGGGTGACATCTTCAGGGTTAAATCCTCCCCATCCTGTCACCTGACCAGAGTAGACCAATCAGGAAGACACCACCTGCATCTCATCTCTCAGCACACACACACACACACACACACACACACGCACACACACACACACACACACACACACACACACACACACACACACACACACACACACACTGAGGAGGTAAGGAGAGATGTTAACACTTGACAAACAGTCAATAGTCACAGCTGTGTTTTCTAAGATCAGCAGGCCAGCACTCAAAAAGTCCTTTAGGTTTTTTTAATACTTAGCTTGTACACAGCAACAACGCTGCAACGTTGTTGCTGTGTAGAAGCTAAGTATTAAAAAACCTAAAGGACTTTTTTGAGTGCTGACCTTTTGTTCTTTTTTGTATGTTTCTACCTTGGCCCTGCACCTTAACTGACTTCAATTTTGAAGTGTGCTCGCTACTGCTGTTGTTTTATATTCTAAGATCAGCACCATGGACAGAGACAGAGGGTATAGCTGATATGTGAGGAAAACTGTTGCCGCACAGTGCTGTCACTCTTCATTGATTCATTCAAATGATTCAGACAGCAACATTATTACTGACAAAAGTTATTTTGACAGGGAGCGCAAATTTCTCGATCCATTCTCTGGCTAAGATGTTTGATGATTGATTTGACTTCTGTGGACCTTTTATTATGCGCGCGCACGCGCGTGCGTGCACACACACACACACACACACACACACACATGTTCACTGAAAATATGTTAATGTCAAAACCCATTACCTTGGTACTGCTGTACTTCACAAACAAGCTACCCCCATATCTTGCAGTAAAATAATTGAATGTATGACAAGAGAACGAATTATAGTAGATCAAAATAAAGCTGTAACTTGAATAGTTATGAAACCACTTACAACATGTCATATATATGATTGGAGCCTTCTGCCACTAGATTCTGAATCATCAGATTCGGATGCGTCCCCCCCTGCTTTTGAGTCGAGGCTGTGGACCCAACAAAAATGTGATTGATGAGGACTCTCCAGAAATCTCCGTGGGCGTGATGAGGCAAAACGGACAAATCAATATCTCTCCTTGATGCTATCTGCCACCTCTATGCTATCTACTAACACCTGTCATTATTTTTAACCTTGCGCGCTACAACGTGTGAAATACATCATGTTGCAATTACCTCAAGTAAAGGCCCTTGTGCAGGGTGTTTCCAAAGTGACATAGTGATGGATTTCACCATATGCTCTCCACCAGTTTGAGCAGTTCTCGCTCAGCAGGGGAAGAGGAAATCCCTCTCGTTCCTTCCTTCCTTCCCTCCCCCGCCCGTACCTCCTCCTCCTCCACTCCGCTGTCTCCTCATCCTTATTCACTGAGGGCCCCTCGTCACCGCATGCGGTCTGAAGGATTGTCTCTCCCACATACTGTAGCCTTTGTAGCTCTCGTAATGGACCATTTCACCATGTGTACGGACTGATGGCTGCAGTGCTCATTTAATGCCCCCAGTCAAGTCGCAGCACACAAGTCTGGCATCTAAAAGGTATTATTTGTCATTTTGGTAGGACTGCTTTACTCGGAGCAATTTAGTCTATACAAAGTTTGAAACTCTTGGAGCTGTACTTTTGTGGGATGTAAAGGTAAAGGCCCACTGATTGTCACACAATGTGTGAAATTTGTTCTCCGCATTTGACCCATCCCCTGGGGGAGCGGTGAGCAGCAGCAGCAGCGCCGCGCTCGGGGATCATATGGTGATCTAACCCCCCAATTCCAACCCTTTTGATGCTGAGTGCCAAGCAGGGAGGCAATGGGTCCCATTTTTATAGTCTTTGGTATGACTCGGCCGGGGATCGAACTCACGACCTCCCAGTCTCAGGTGCGGACACTCAGACCACAAGGCCACTGAGCCTTGTGATGAGGCAAGACATGAGGCAAGACATGAGGCAAGACAGACAAGACAAAACAAGACAGATGAAAGGGTTCTGGCTGTTTGTGAATCTCCACTCACAGCTTCATTCCTTTATTAGGTGGTGACAGAACAGAAGAGAGACACAGGAAAGATCGTGGCAAAAGTCCCACGCCAGACTTGGACCCATACAATGTTGCATTACATGGAATCCACCTGTTGGAGCTCACTGTTCCAACAGCACACACACAGTTTGACACATTATAGTATATTTGGTGTAACCAAATGATGCCATCAGTGAGAAGACTCACACGCAGCCTCTATACCAGCTCCTCATTTTGCATTGTGTGCCACCGGGTTGGCTTGAACAGGAAATGGATTTCTTTTTATAGCAAAGTGTCTGACGTTATATTGATGTTTTAAAATGCTGCATGTAGCACCTTTAAGTCAGGGCTGCATGATGGTGTCTCTGTGGTTTACACACGGTTGCCGATGATTGGAAACGGTGTTTTGCAATCACGAAACTAAGAAAATGTCTCATTTATTTTATGATTGCCCATGTACAACATTATTTTGGTTAGATATAGAATATCTCTTTAAGGCGTTGTTGACCTTTTTGAAACCTTCACAAATGCAAATGGGATAAAAAGAATCCACACATACAACAATTCAAAATAGAAATCAGACCCGATATTGAAACATTATGGTGTGAATAGTAAAGCCATTAAAGCTATTTTGATTGAAGATGATTGTATGGATTGAACATGAGAAAAAAAAAAGACCAAGGCTGCCACAGTCCTGTCTGTCACTGTGCGGGGTGTGCAAGTTCTCCAGGTGCAAATCAGGTAGATTGATGTCTCTCTTGTCCTTTGAACCCACAGGTGCGGAGCGATGCGCTCCATGAAACGCAAAAGCGGTGCTCTGTGGGACTGGGAGTTTAGAGTGAGAACATGTTAATCTGGCTACGTCCATTCAAAACACAAGCTTTGAATAGGCCGATAGTTTTAATGTGGTCTCTCCCCAGACTCAAATATTACGTTGAATCGCTGCGCTCCGCATACTACATAAATGAGTCTGTGCCACTTCACAGCCACTTCTGAGGTTTGAGGACAGGTCTAGGGGGGGGTTGAAACTGAATGAGTGACAGGTCGTAGCACCAATGAGAGAGCGGTTCGAAAAATGGGCTGGGCCTCCCCTGTCGTCTGATCGCAAAGTCGTTACTGATTGGGGAAGACTGAATCCACCACTGGCCAATCACTGGCCAAGTGAACGGCTCGCTTCCTACCCCCGCTGGCTGAGGGAAAGTGTCCCAGACCCAGAGAGAGATCTGCAGCATGCAGTAACGTAGTGTATCAGCGTAAGAACTCAGACATGGGTCTGGCGTTGAGATTATAGTTTTAATGTAGCTTCCAGCTCTTACATCATTATCCCATGCTCACCTGCATTTTGAGGTAATCGTTTGACTTGACATGGATAGGCCATGTGAAGCCAAGGAAGGTAATAATTAGTTCTGCATTCTACCTTGGTCTTTGTAAGACAATTAGATTAGGAAGCACTTATACACCGCTGCTGCTCCCCGGTAATTACCTTCCCACTGGAGAAATAACGAATGCAAGTCACAGCGGTGTGGCTCTCAGACCTCCTGTAACTCAAAAGAAAACAATTAGCATGAATGAATTCATACCGATGGTGACGATTAGCTTTGGCGCATGCACGCACACACACACACACACACACACACACACACACACACACACACACACACACACACACACACACACACACACACACACACACACACACACTTGACATGTTTTTATAATCGGCCATTATCTATTGCCAGAGGTCAATATTGTGGATGTAATTACCATTGTATTCTTTATTATGCTTTTTTCCTCAATCAAAGGCACGATTTGATGTGAGATGTCACGTGTTTTTATAACTGATATTTGCAAACACATATGGACACAGCATAGCAGTCTTGAAATGCTCCTCACATTGGCATCATCACACCATGCTGACTTTGTCACAACCCCGGCCCCGGAGAACCAGGAGCCGTGAGAAAAATCGAGGGGAGACGCAGATGAAGGCAAAATATATATATATATATATATATATATATATAATGTATTAAATAAACGAAAGAAAGTAAACTAAGAGTGAGATGTGAGCCATCAGTAATGTCAGTAGTGTAGTGTAGTAGTGTATGCATGAGTGGAATGTGTGAGGTGTTGTTGCATGGATGAAAGCAGATGCAGTGTGCAGGCAGGGTGGGGAGAAATCAGAAGCTCTCTGCCAGGAGAGCAGGGTTTTGTAGAAGGCACATGGGCCCAAATGCCTGCAATTAGACAGCAGATCAGCAAACTCCCCCCTCCCAGAAACTGGGCACAGAGTATAAACAAAGGTGAGAGTTGAAAGCATATAACCAAAGCATAATGCAATTGGGTATGTGAAAATATAAATACCCAAGGATGATCATCACAGCTTCGACTGCGCTTGGCTATAGAGGCCAAGCCAACAGTTTTGTAGAGGTCAGTTGCTTGGATTTCTGTCTTTCTGCATAATCAGTCAATAGTTCCTCAGATACTTTCATGGTTCGGCGACTCCAGGTCATCTATTGATTTTGTTAGAATCAGACATTTGCGCGCCCACTGAACCAAGAGGCTGTTGCTCTTTTTGAAACCGAATTCGAACTGGTGCCTCGTAAACTTACTCAGCCATGTCCTATTGTGCTGAAAAGTCTTAATAGGATGACTTGAGCTGCTGAGAGGTGTGTAGTGCAGACACAAATGTGCCTAACCACATGAGCCCAAAGCACAATAAGCCTCTAATTGTCCATAAACGTATGGAACATTTTGTCAGAAATATAGGGTTGGGGCCCTAAATACTGTAACATCCCCACACATCCCGCCTACTAGTTGAAAAAACTGGTGCTGGACTAAAAGAGACTCAAAGTAAAAGATGGAATGTCCGCATCAGTATATTGAATAACTAAGTAGCCTATTTAGTGTTTCATAGCGTACAGTTATTATAAAGTGTTCCCGAAAAATATTGTTTCTCAGTAGTAAGGCACTATAGAGAAATACACCAATGAGTGAAAAGTGTGACCACATGCAATGCTCTCCCCTACATAAAGCAATCTTATTTAACCATTCGACTTCCTGTGTCACTACTGTATACAAGGTGACCATTAAGACACAGTCAGTCACAGTTTCTGGGTTGATTTGTCTTACTGCCTGGTTGTGTGTGCCAGGGTGAGACCTAGCCAACTGAAACTATGATATGGAGACTCTTGAGACTGTGTGTGTGTGTGTGTGTGTGTGTGTGTGTGTGTGTGTGTGTCACAACTCATTTACCAAAAAATCTCCTTTCTTTGTTACTTCTTCTCATCCACCCTTCCTCTTTTTAAATTCAACTCTTCTGCTTGAAACTCTCCCCCGTCAATTCATACTTGCCTTTGCTAACACCCTCTCCTACTTCCTCTCACATTTTCTTTTGCACCACAGCTTTCAAAAATGTATTAAACATGGGTAATTTACAGCAGGGCGAAGTGGGAATTTAGGACTTTAATCATGAGAGAGATAACGAAGAAAAGAGTGGAAGAGAGATACAAAGTATGGAGACAAGATAGGTGGGTTTTTATCCTCATCTAGACTTGGACAACTATTTTGAATACCATATCAGTGGTGTAAAGGGATCAGTTCATCCCAGACCTGGGCAAGGCCTGTGAAGAGGCTCTGGGTTATGGGCCCACTGAGCTCTTGGGCCAATGGGCCTGGGCCCGGTAGGCCCGTTCGATAATACATCCCTGCATGTACCCTGTGACATGTGTGCGTGTTTCCCACATGCAAGCGTTTATTAATTGGATATTTCTGACATTGTTTTTTTTATATTTTTTATTTTCAGTTTTTCAGAACAACATATGAACAAGACAAACAGGCTCAGACACAGAACGGAAAAAACAAAAACAAACAAACAAACAACAAAAAATAAAAATAAATACACATTTTCAACATTCAGTGCTACCAGTCGTGTAAGGTGCTTATATTTTTACGAGAAGTACATTATTGTGCTCATCCGTCTCTCGCAACCTCAACAAGGTAGGCTAGAAACGGGCCCCAAATGGCAAAGAACTTCTTTAGTGAGTCGGTCCTCAGGAACCTAATCCTCTCCATCCGTATAACAGAGGTCATTTCCGTCAGCCACAATTGAAAAGAAGGCGAAGTAGAAGACTTCCATTCTTTCAAGATTAGTTTTTTGGCAACAATTGTCCCTTGCGTCAGAGATTGCTGCACAGTTGTGGGGAAGTCCAGAGAGAGTTCCGAGCAGCCGAAGATGGCAAGTTCTGCTTTGGGCTGAAGGGTTATTTTATAAGCCTTCGAGTACCAGTCAAATATCTTAGCCCAGAATCCGGACAGTGAAGCGCAGAACCAAAAAGCATGTGACAATGTGCCCTCCGACCCCTGACACCTATCACATAGCGGTGAGACAGAGGGATATATCTTATGTAGCCTATGCTTGGAGTAATGGAGATGGTGAGTGACTTTAAACCGGATCAGCTGATGTCTGCTACAACCGACAGGCTCCTTTCCCATATAATGTCAGATAATTCAGTACCAAGTTCTTCCTGCCATGCCTCTCTGATCCTCTCAGTAGAGGCCATGGTACAGTCATCAAATAGACACACACATCTAGAGATGAGGTGCCTGAGTGAGGAGGGCTCAGCAAAACATCAAAAAGAGCATGTTCATTTGGGAGCGCGATATTTCTGACATTGTGATAGTCATTTCATCCTAAACAATATTACCCAACATGCACAGTTGTCTGGTTATTCATTATGGAATAAATACACTTCTTCTTTGTCGCATCTTGGATGTATTGGGTTGTTATTGCTGAAAGACTTCAGCACCGGACAGTCTTTCAGCTTTGCATGTGAAAAACGTTTTTGTCATTCCCTTGTGGTCACTTGCATTAGGAACAGCTATTCTGTTAAAAATTCCTTGGCAAAATTAAATAAAAAAAATACATTTATGTCGAATGTGCTGTTTGCCATATTGAGAGAGGAAAAACAGAACTTCATTATAAAGTAATGCTGAAGTCATGAAAATCGACTATTTTCCACAAACATATTGGTCAACCCCAAGACCCACCCCCCCCCCCCCCCCCCCCCCCCCACATAATTTTTTTTCTAAAGCCGTGCCTGCGTGCAGAACAGACTACCACACAGCCTGTTTTGCGCATTCCTCTTCATCGTGTTTGGCACAAGCGCACAGCGCGCAGTTCACCTTGCCCCCCGTCAGTTATATGCAGAAACCTCCATCTTAAGTCATTTATTCTTCTATTGGCACTTAACATTGATTTTTCTTTCAATAGGCATTATGTTTTTCTTGATGATCTACCTCGAAACAAATTGATTTTCCTTTTAGAACGAATGAACATGATTTTAAAATTTGCTAGAGAGAATAATTGACAAGGTTGACATTTTTACAGAAAGCTATTACTGCAGACAGCTGAGACCTATGCTTATCTGGGCAGATTTTACAAGATATGTTACTGTATGATCGAATATTGTCGTATCTCCTCCTTGTGCCCTTCAAGCGTGCGTTGACTATAAAAGGTTAATCATTTTTCTTTCAAATCATTCTGGATTTGTTTTTGTAGCCTTGGCTCGGTGACTTGAAAAACTTTTGGAGTCGCACAAGGGTCAGCATGTCGCGTTTTTGCATGTGTCCACGACGCAGCGAGTGGTGAACAGGTCCCAATGAGTCCAGTGAACCTGAGTACGCATGGCTCCTTACACAAGGCAACAGGCACGGACGAAAGGGAAAATGGAAATATTTTGCTGTCGGAGGAGGAGGACTACACCAACCAGGGATGCCCGTGGATGCTCCTTTAACGCAGCTAAACGCATAGTCGTCTTATCTAACACGTCCTCTCCTTCGACAACGGCGGGACCCTGAAGTCTCCGGGACAGCCGAGCATGATCTCAGCTGGCACTGGATGTGATGTCTGTGCCAGTGTCAGCTCTCCATAACACGCCCAGGAAGGCTGCAAGCCCCGCACCGCTCCGCGCCAGGCTATGGGGAGCCTGGAGAGAGGAAGTTCAGTAAAGGCAGAAGAACGGGGTTTTCCCGGGGCGGTTAAATCGCTATAACTTGAAAGCTTTCGAGCGCCTCTGTGGCACTAGAGATAGCGGAGCGGCATTTTTGGTGCAGCGACCCGCTTGCATTTCCATTCTGATGAGCTTTTGCACAACGCGCGCCTGGTTGGATTTAAGCTGCAGTCTACTTCTTCAATTCAACTGCATTGCCACAGCTGTGAGTGAATGAATCTATCATGAAACGAGGCGATGATGGACTCCTCTTTTCTGAATAAACCAGGACAATCTCGTGGAACAAAATCGGACTTGGCATATCCACAAGTGGGGCTTTTCCGCCTCTGCCTCGGCTACAGATAATCCCACTTCACAACTACAATGAGACAACGTGAAGACAGGATACTAACTAAAGGATATTTTCTCTTGTAAATAGAAGTCACCCACACACACCACCATGAGGGCACTGAGTTGGCAGTGACTTCCAGAGTGAACCTGCGGGCGGGGAAGTGACTGCGCGCCGCCTCCGATGCGGAGCTTGTCGCTGTCCGACGCGCGGGTGGTGCTGAAATCTGGATGATGCCTAGCCCGCGCCTGCAAGGCTGCCGCTCGCTGCACCTCAACGAAGACAACGGCCGCTTCGCGCTGCTCGCCCTGCTCATCATCCTCTACCTGCTGTGCGGCGCGGCGGTCTTCTCCGCCATAGAGGGGCCGTCGGAGCTGCGGGCTCACGGCCGCTGGAACGGGACGCTCCTCAACTTCAGCGAGACCTTCAACATCAGCCTGCAGGAGCTCAACTCCTTCCTGCGGGAGTACGAAGCTGCCATCGCCGCCGGGATCCGGGCCGACGCGCTGAGGCCGCGATGGGATTTTACTGGCGCTTTTTATTTTGTTGGAACTGTGGTGTCGACTATAGGTGGGTGATCTGATCTGTGCAGTGTGACAGACAGGGCTGAACGTGCCCAAATAAGATCCAGGGATTTCCGCTGACCTTTGCGTCCCTGACATAGGTCTTTGGATGCAGGCAAGGTGTCCTCTAAATACTTCTTGAAACATTTACGTGTAAAACTGTTTACCACATACAATATATCCAAAACAGACTTTAAAGATAGAAGAATATGAATCAAATGTAGAAAACAATAAGTCAAGTATGAGAGCATTTTAGAGGACGTGGAGGAATCTCCTGGTCTGATAAAGCCACGTTTAGGAAAAATACATTGGAGAATGTTGCCATACCTTCCAGTAAAAGGTGAATATAGCTCACTATGTGAAAGCATCGCTCTTGTCGCTACCATGAGTCATTACTGATGGTGCAAAAGGGACAAAGCACCCTCCCTATTAGGCTGCTCTGTTTCCACTGGCTTACATACAGAATAGCAGATTAGCCTTTCTCCCAGTCATGTGTTACATTCTGGCTGTGTGGGCGAGTTTGGCATGAAGGGGGGGGGGGGGGGGGTGGCATCTGATTTCCCTGCCTTTTGTGAACAGCACACTCAATGCTGGGTATAGGACAGCACCCATGGGTGCAGCCATTACCACATTCTCATTCAAACCAAGAAGAATGTCAATGAGAAGCCCCTTCTGCTGCTCCTCATTTAACATTTACTTGTGCGATAGGTCAGAAAAGAGCAAGAGTCCCTCTCAGTGTGGCCTCAGGGCCAGCAGTGACGCGCTGCATGGCTGATGATGGCACAGACCTGGCCTGCTCCTGCAACCCACCCTCACTAAGAGGGACTCACCATGATGGACAGTTGAAGGCCATCTGCAGCACGTGAGTGAGTGAGTGAGTGAATGAGTGAGCGGGCGAACAAGCAAGATGCAGGTAATAACTCTATGCCTGACCTTGTCCACACACTGTAGCGCCCCCTAGCACTGCTTAATAATTGAAAACGGTGGTGAAGGGAACGATAAGGAAAAATAATGGCTGCACACAAATCCTGAGGGAGGATTGGAATCGCAGGGGCAGGAGATCTGTCAGAATCTGGACTTTATTTATGTCTTGAGAGATTCATTGGATCTGTCTCTTCTCTACCTCTCTCTCTCTCTCACACGCACACACACACGCACGCACGCACGTACGCACGCACGCACACACACACACACACACACACACACACACACACACACACACGCACGCACGCACACACACACACAGACAAACACCAATACACAAATGCACAGCAATTGCTCTTGGGAAGCCCATGTGCTGAGTCAACCCCGCCACAGATCACAGCAGTAGTGTGTGTGTGTGTGTGTGTGTGTGTGTGTGTGTGTGTGTGTGTGCGTGTGTGCATGCGTGCGTGCGTGCGTGCGTGCGTGTGCGTGTGTGTGTGTGTGTGTGGGGGGGGGGGGGGGTATGGGGGGGTATGCATGTGCGTGGGAGGTTGACATCCTTTGAATTGCGGTCTGCACATCACGAGGCGGCACATTAGCCATTCCCACAATCCCAACAAAGAGATAAGATGTCAACTGACTCAGCAGTAAAGCGCCAAGAGACGCTGAAATGTGTTTCCACGGCGATTGTCTTTTCCCGGACTTACATGGATTTCTGTCTGGATTTCCATCCATAACGAGTGCTTTGATCTCAGTGTGCTGCCCCCTGCAGGGCGTGTGTGTGCTAGTTTTTCCAGCGTGGTTGTGAGAGCGGCTGATATGGAAGGGATTGTGGGGCCTCCCCACACATCTCTTTATCAGAGAGGCATGTCCCCCTGTTGCTCCTCCAAAACCCAGCCCTGACTTTGCTGCGTGGTGGAGACTGGATATCATTAGTGACACTTAATTCCCTCCTTACTTCATTTCATCTAACGTTGATTTATTTATTTATTATGTGATGGGCTTCTAGAATATTGCATTGCAGAATGAAAGGGAAGCCGCTGCTATTAGTCGAGACAGTTTGACAGTCAGCGACTTGGGCCAGGTCCATGAGCCTAGAGGAGGAGGCTGCCGTGGCACTCAATTTGATTCACAATTTGCAGGCAAACACATTCAATAATGAAATCACACCTATAACACGTATCATTAACTTTGTCTAAAACAAGTGCAATTAGATCTGTCCCCTTTCCAATATTTCTCTATGATCCGATGTGTATTAGGATATTATATTTTGTTGTGGTGTCCGGTTTTGTAATGATGGGACTAGCAAGACGACAGGTTGTCGTCTGGCCCGACATATTCAGAAGCAGCCGCTTCGTTGGTGTTGTGCTGCTCGTTAAGGAGGACACTTGTGTCAGCTTAACAAATAGAATCTCTATTAATATGTCTGTCATTTAACCAACAGGGCAGACTGATAGCTGACTACAGCCAATTAGGACAACTCTCTCTGGCCATTCGTGGGCCAGAGAGAGTTGAGGGGGGGGGGGGGTAGTTAGGGCTCATTGTAAGTTGCTGTAGTGACTTTGGATGAATATTGTGCAAATATTGAAATACTAGTAAACAGAAGGCATTGTAAAAGTACTTGGTGAGATTCAGTGAGTTGTGCCAGTCAAGGCATAATGTTGAGTCGTTCTCCATGCAACATTCAGCAGCTGGTTTGGACTGTGTCGTAGGCTATTTCTTGCTGCGACTAAACTCCTGTCTGACTGCTTTCGCCCAGCAGGCACAGCCGCCTGCTCCTTCACATCCACATCCACCCATTCAGAGTGAGGCAGAGCAGGGAAACAACATGACAGTTTAACAGTAGAGTCCACAACACTTTAGATCTGGCCTGGCTTAACCTCAGTAGCCCAAAACCTGCAGAAAGAGGAAAGCTATCGGAGGTGTGTGTGTGTGTGTGTGTGTGTGTGTGTGTGTGTGTGTGTGTGTGTGTGTGTGTGTGTGCACACACGCGTGCGTGCCCGCATGCATGCATGCGCGCCCGCGTACATGTGTGGGCGCGTGCGTGTGCGTGCGTGTGAGTGTGTGTGTGTGTGTGTGTGTGTGTGCGTGTGCGTGTGAGTGTGTGTGTATGTGGGGTGGGTTCAAAAGAATATCAAATCAACAGCGCTGGTGCAGCTACTGTAGATGACAGGGCCTCCTCCCCCAGGACTGGGCCGAGTGTTGCCTCTCCCACCACAAACCACCTGTTCCGATCTCTGCTGCTCGTTAGCATTCCAGCTTGAATCTGAGTCATATTTAGCTGTGCTGTGGTTTTATGTTGAATAAGCGAGGTTTCAGTGAGTCTTTTTGAAGTGTCCTTGAGCAAGGCACTTGACCTCGAGCTGCTGCACTGGAGCTGCTCAGTTGCCAACTGTAAACGGCAGATCTGAGCATGTGTAACTTCTGCATCATCCCTCCAAGTTTAATTAAAAAAAAAATCAGACCAGCGATGTTGCAGTTATGACCTTTCAAATTTGTCAAGTTTGACCTTTAATTACAGCGGCCTCATCAAGCCAATCAGGGCACATTTTCAAACGGCCGAACGCAGTGCCAAATGCATTATCCCTCCAAATTGAATCAAAATTGAAATGTTGCCTGTAATTGGTCCATCTATCAGTGTAACGAACACGATGCCAAACGGCATCATCCCTCCAACTTTACTCAAAAAAGTGATGTGTCAGAGATCATGACTTTTGAGTTAAAAATGAACTCACTCAAACCTAACAGCTGGCTCCAAAAAACCGACCAATCAGTGTCAATTTTACCTTCTGAAGCTCAGTGCGAAAAAGCCTTACTTACTTTACTTACTTACTTAGGCCTTAGTATTCCCTGAGGAACATATAGGCCATCGACGAAAGCTCTCCATCCACTCCGGTCCTGTGCCCTTTCGGTCAACCTGTTGCCATGACAGCCCCTCATCAGCCTTCATCTCCTGTTCTGTGCTTCCTCTCCAGGTTGTTCTTGGTCTCCCTCTGTTTCTTTTTCCCTGTGGGTTCCATGTTAGTGCCTGTTTAGTGATTGATTTATTGCATCTTCTCAGTGTGTGGCCTATCCAGCTCCACTTGCTTCTCCCGATTTGTAGCTCCACTGGTTCTTGTGTGGTGAGTTCCCACAGGTTGGCATTGGTGATGGTGTCTGGCCAGTAGACTCCCAGGACGCAAAAAAGCGAAAAAGCCTCACGCCTCCAAATTGACTCAAAGTCAGATGAGAGGTGTCACTGCAGATGTCATGTTTGACAGACAGACAGACAGCCCCATTACCCCAATCCATAACAAAAATGGCTGACGCATTCGAATATGGAAAGTGAGCAACTCGCGGTCCACATATCGCTAATGAGCACGGGAGCTAACCGAATCCCAACACTGCATTTTAATTAGCACTTGAGCCGACATTTTGTGCGTGTGTTATCCTTGTTTTCTCGCCCTATTGAAAAAGTGCTGATACCGGCACAGGAGCCTCGTTGAACGGCACTTGAGACGAGTCTGAGTGGCACTATTACGCGCCTGTCTGACCAGGACCCCCGAGGTGGAACTGAGCAAATTTGCTCTCTGCACTGAAGTGCGCCATGATGTAACTCAGGTGTCTGACTCAGGTGTCTGACTAAAGGGGCACCGGACGTCAGCGATCAGCTCACATGGCGCAGCATGTGCTCGTCAGTCAAGTGTTCTGAAACGTTATCGGGCCCACAGCGCAGCCCGTGCGGAAGGCGGCATTTCCTCTTTGATGTCTGTGTTTTTTTTTTATATTTAGCTGCACCGCTCGCGTCGGATCAGAACCATCTGTGTTGTCGACTGTTGGTGTATAGTTATGGATGCGCCCGGGGGAGGTGGGCGGGAAATATTTGCAGTGTGTGAAAGGCAGATTCAGTAGGTTGCGAGAACCTTGTTATTTTCCCTCCATCTCCGGCACGGCAGCACCACCGTCTCTCCTGGGCCTCTCCTCCTGCCTCCTCCTGTCAGTGGAGCTCCTAGTGGTGATTTGTTGTCTCTCCAGCTGTGTTGTGTCACCTCGTTTCCCCGAGATCTCTCTGAAGTCATTCCAACATGCGGTCTAACTGATTTGCCCTTCTGTCCACGCCTATTATCGTCATCGCTAACACTTTGATTCCACATACATTAATGCGTGTTTTGTGTGAGACTGCCTTGCAATTATAGTTCAGAATAGAGCCCGCAACATATTGCAGACTCCTGTCTCCGCTCATCTCCGCCCCTTCCCCCCCTCCCAGGCCTTCTCTTCAGATCTCCTGGGTTGCTCAGTGAAATCACAGACTCAGAGGAAATGTCAGTGTTAAAATGGAAGACAGAGGGGCTCTCCGCTTCTATCTATTCTAAAGGCACTGGGGGTCTCTCTGGATTCGATTGTGCGCTGTGGCTGAGTGAAGCCGGGCGCAGAAATTGTCCCCCCCCCCCAGTGGAGAAGAAGGGGCGATGAATCGCAGCGGCACTGATGTGCAGAAAGTCTGCGCCTCCTCTGTCTAAATGAGGAGAGCAGTCAGTGTTGCATAACATCATCTTATTTCTGACAGAATGAAATATTGAAAGCTACCGGTTTTTGGTTCGGGGGGGGGAGGGGTGGGGGGGGGATGTTGACTAACCTTGCAAGGTTAGCAATTTGCGCGAGATCATGTGATCACCACAAAGCCATCTTGCCACGCTCCAATCGGCGGGTTTGAATCCGAACCACCAGTGGGTCGCACCAAAGATATTATATGACTATAGATGGGTCACCGCAGGCTCCGCCTATTCTAACAATGGTAGCAGCAAGTCTCCTAAATGGGCGTGGTCAACCATTGACTCAAACCTGCGGAAAGTCTCCTAAGTGGGCGTGTAGGTATCAGTTGTGCAGGTATCAGTTGCTCTATTTTTCTTTTTGAATTTGAATGGGGGTAAGGGGTGTCCAATCTTGGTAGTTTATTGACACCGTGGAAAACCATGGGCAAAACCCACGTGACAAAATGACAGGAAGTGAGTTGAAGTTGGGCCGTCTTGCTTGAGTCCCATCGTCTTTGGTCGCACCAATCAGCGTCCTATGAGGCAGCTACGGGCGGGCTTTAGAGTGACGCCAGCGAGAACGAGCCCCTGATAGACGTGATGGACAGATGGTTCATCCAATCACCTGCCAGGTATTTTTCAAAAGTGCCTGCCCTTTGAAACGGTTTCCGAGCGACTCGTTCCCATATGGTTATGTGAAAGCAAACCATCTGGTTAGGCAGGGATTACAGTAATAATGTGTTAAAAAAATAATACAACTGCTCTAACAAGCAACCGTTTCAGTGTGAGCAGATATGCGTCTTTAGAAATAATATAAATCAGAAACTTAACTTTATTCTGATCTAAGATACCGATTTCTCTGGCCACTGCAAGTGAAAATGACTGATATTCCTATAAATAATGAAACATGCAGCTTGATTCTGATACAGTGGATACAAACTCTCATGTCTGAGCATTCATTCATTCATTCATGGATGTTTATTTCCATTTGATCAAATAATTGCACAAATGAATTTGATGAATAGAGTCATTGTAAATCAATTCATCATTTGGCAAACATTCAGTTAACCAACTGATCAAACAAAGAAGCAATCAAAGAGACAGTTTAATGGCAGAGAGTTTCACTCTATACCACTGTCAAGAGGCCTACGGGCAAGTCTTGACAACCAGTAAATCCCATAAAATGACCAAACTAAACAAACAGCTGAATAAAAATGCTCTATCGCTCCATCGTTCTGCCCCTTCAGATCGGCTGCTGGTGTGGGAGGTGGGAGGTGGAAGTAGGTGTGTGTAGAGTAAACCCTCTATAAATCCCCATCTTAGCTGCTGTCCAGGGCCGGCTGCACGTGCTCAGAGTCTACAACTCCACGCTCCGACAGAGAGGGTCATCAATCTGCTGGCTGAGGCACGCACCCCACTTAGCCTACGCACTGTAACTCACATGCCCATCATCACAGTCAAGAGATATCAAGATCATTCTAGAGGACACAGCAGATTTGCTCCCTCCGCCTCCAGCTGATTAGCGATTCACTGACTCTGCTCTCCGCCCGGGAGATGATCAACGCTGCTCTTTGTACTCAGCGTCTGTCTTCTCCCCATGATGATCAACTCTGTTCTTTGTACTCAGCGTCTCCCCCGTGACCTGCTTTCTCATCATGGCAGCCATCTTAGATTGCATTTGACTGTTTTGCATATTGACCAAAACTGTTACCAGCCCAACGTTGCCAGCGACAACGTTGGGCTGGTATTCCCTTTCACATTGTGAGTGTGTGTGTGTGTGTGTGTGTGTGTGGGGAGCGTACCTATGTCCCCGGGTTCTATGTTCCCCGGGTTCTATGTTCCCCGCTCCTGCTAAAAAGGGTTCTATGTTCCCCGGGTCCTATGTTCCCCGCTCCCGAAAAAGGGTCCTATGTTCCCCCGGGTCCTATGTTCCCCGCTCATATGCGTAAAGTCGGAGAGTGCAAACCGCAATATCTCGAGGTTGTGAGACTTCATTGACAGACTGCATGAGGGAAAGCTCGAGCTCAGATATATGCACACATTCGAGTCCGACAGTAAAAATAAATTATAAGTTGGTCCTCACCAACTTATCATTTATTTTTTTACTGTCGGATGATGTATTTCCCAATGTTTTTTTATATTATATATTTTTTATTTCATTAATAGAGCATGTGGACTTATAGGCAACGAAAACAAATCAGAGAAATCACCTCCACCGACAGCTAATAGGTGGTGGCCAGCAGTTTCTCACCAGTTCTTACTTAGACTACTTTGAATACCAAAATATAATAGCTACATATCAAGCGAAATTAAACAATTTATTTGAATGGCTTTACAGAACGTGTGCATGTCTGTGGGTTATATAGGCAGAGGCGATTTGTGCTGCGTGAATATTGCAAATATTGATCTCTCTCTCTCTCTCTCTCTCTCTGAAAAATGTAATATTATGGATAGCATGTTGCTGCTCCTGCTGCTGAATGTGTGCATACTTTCTCTTCGTTCTCTCTCTTTCTCTTCGTTCTCTCTCTTTCTAAAAAAAAAAAAAAAAACTAACCCAAACTTGTACCACTAACCTAAACTTGTACCACTGTTCCTTCAGAAGTTGTAGTTATCATAGACTGTGCTCCATAGTACTGTAGATTGCTCTATTGCTGACAAAAATGTGTTATTGTAAGTCGCTTTGGATAAAAGCGTCTGCCAAATGACGTAATGTCTGTCAATGAAGTCTCACAACGTCGAGATATTGCGGTTTGCACTCACCGACTTTACGCATACGAGCGGGGAACATAGGACCCTTTTTCGGGAGCGGGGAACATAGGACCCGGGGAACATAGAACCCTTTTTAGCAGGAGCGGGGAACATAGAACCCGGGGAACATAGAACCCGGGGAACATAAGCATGACCCCTGTGTGTGTGTGTGTGTATGTGTGTGTGTGTGTGTGTCTTCATGGCAAAATGTGGTCCTGGAGACACCTATTGTAACGGGAACTAGAACAGAAGTGGTTTGGAGCATTTTGCCTGTCTGTCTGTCTGTCTGTCTGTCTATCTGTCTGTCTGTGTGTCTGTCTGTGTGTCTGTCTGTCTCTGTCTGTCTGTCTCTGTCTGTCTGTCTGTCTGTCTGTCTGTCTGCGTGTCTGTCTGTCTGTCTGTCTCTGTCTGTCTGTCTGTCTGTCTGTCTGTCTGTCTGTCTGTCTGTCTCTGTCTGTCTGTGGACAGATTTTGCTCGCACGATAACGTAAGGTGACCAGATTTCTCAAATGAAAATCGGGCCCCCCCCCCCACCACACACACACACACGCACACACGCACACACACACACACACACACACACACACACACACACACACACACACACACACACACACACACACACACACACACACACACACACGCAGCATTGGACAATACAACTACCTTTGACCTTTGACCTTTGACCTTTGGCCTGGCCTTCCGAACCTACAGCAGCGGATGTTTTATGAATAGCCTCAGATCTCAAAAACTATCTTCGGTGGAGTCCTAAGTGCTTCTTCAATGTTCTCCTGGAAGAGCAGGAAGCAGCAAAACATGTAAACACTTGTTGGATGAGTGGATCAAAACATTGACTCATAGAATCCGTTCTCATTCAGATATATTGAGGTGAGAGCGGTCAGGGGTCCCCTTTGAAATTGACCATATATGCCGGTTTTTCAAAATTCATTATTTAGCCCCCTTCCCGACAAGGTAGCATGGCATTGTTGGTCCCAATGGATGCTGTAGGTCTTACAGTCACACCCTGTAAGTATCTTCACTCTAGATTTAAGAATGAGCCTGCTAGAGCTAGAGTCATATCGGCCGCAGATGCCAGTAGAAAATCGGGGACATTTTCAGGGACAGCTCCAGCCGGGGACAGGTCACCAAAAACAGGGACTGTCCCCGAAAATCGGGGACGTCTGGTCACCTTAGTCAAAATGCAAGATCCTGTCACAAAACTTTACAGGTGTGTTGTTGACATCAAAATGCCCTCCACATTGCCCCCCACCCCCCCCCCACCCCCCCACCCCCTGCCACTTTACGCCCCTGGCCCACATTGCTGCTGCTGTGCTCCCATCACAAGGTGGTCTCTAGTATTTATTTGGTTTCTTATTCCTTTTGAGTTAAAAGTAATTTGTGTGAAACTTTATTTGGCTGGCAATAGACACACAATCACTCACTTGTGTTAGAAAAGTGTTATTGCGAAATAGCTACAGTAGCAACTCATCTGCACAGATAGAACGTTTATCAGCATCCTGGGTCATGTGAGTGAGTAGGAGGTAGCAGTGGTAATAAGCGAACATCACGTTTGCTAGCTTGTTTCAGCGCTCTTCCATCTTTCTCTCTGTGTGAATGAGGGGCTGCTTGTGGGGGGAGAGCAGGGGGGGGGGGCTGGAGTTAGACACTGTGTCACTGTATCTCGGAAGTAGCTAAAGGCAAATATCACGCTGGATATAACTGAACGTGAAATTGTTTCAGCAAATTGAATGGGCGAATATTAGATGAATTAATGTCTCCTGTCCGTTCAGCCTCAGTGAGAATGTTGCGGATGGGACAGATATGTAATAGCACTTCAGCTTGTGAGAGATGATTTAATAGTAATAGGCGACTGAAACGATGAGAGAATTCAATAATTACCTTACACGTCAAACGCCGAACGATCCATCCGTTAGATTAACAAAATACAAATGAGCTGAGAAAATGTAGGAAACAATGGGATAACTAGAAGGGCACTTGAGGGTGGAAACCTCAAGTTTCCCTTCACCCTGCAGCTTGAGGTCCTGGGCCAAACAGATGCATATCGCTGTTGTTATGTGAAAACCTCTTAACTCCATTGGGATTTTCACTTCAACTTAAGGATGTGCTCCTTTAGGAGTTGAGGACATTCTGCTCTTTCAAAACTCCCTTTGAAGAACTCAAAAAAATGCATTATTCAAGCAAACAAGGTTGCTTTTCTTAGTTGACAGAAAGTTGACATTTTGCAGATATGTGGCTTTCAGCCAACAGCAATTATATGGGACACTTATCTGGTATCAAGAGAAAGAACAGACAATTCGAAACACTACGGCTTGACTTGGAGCAAATGGATAAGAATACAAACCATGCCAGGCGTACAGGTTGAATTTATACTTATACTTTGTTCAAACTTGAGGAAACGTTATGAAAGACGTTATTTTTTAATTTTTCTAAAGCTTTCTCCAGCAAATGGCAGTTTATTTATTCTAAGCACCGCATAGATCCAGAAAGTAACTCCCCCTCACAGTCAGCCTCTTTGCCCCTAGTGGCCGTTAGGAGGCATGGCACCCATGATGCCGAGGATCACGGCTTGCTCTGTAGTATTGAACCGTGTCCTTGCTTCAGTAATGCTCTGTCGCACACTCATAGAACATATACACTGCCCCCTGGGAGCTGCCCAATGAATTCTTTTGTCGGCTAACTGTGCAGCTCCACTGGAGTGGTTGGAGCGTGGCTGCATTGCTCAAACACATTTCTACCATAATAGTTGACCTTTTTTTCAGCCGGCTCAAGGATCCAAACGCTACCTCCATTGTTGGCCCACCTGTGGCAAAGAGTCAGGGATTGTGTAGAGTCTTCTTAGACGAGAGAGAGAAAGAGAGCTCCTGGCGACTCTGTCACTTAATCGACTGTAATTGTGAACGACAAAGCAGTGTTTCCTTGCCTTTCCTCTGAGGCTCTGAGATCCAAGATCATTATTGTAGCTGTCAGTGAAATGCGTGCCCGAACTCAAGTCTTACATTTCACGGACTTCTGCTTTCGCATCACGTGAATCAGGTGAATTCACAATCCCTTTCATTCTTGCTTAATTGTTGTTATTGAGTCTATTTCTACAACAATAAACACGATTTCAGACGGCAGCCCGTCTTTATTGTCACACGAACACACTACAACACATGCATGTGGCCACTACACACACTCATGCTGACAGTGGCCGGTGAAATATGTCCTCTGCATTTGACCCATCCAGGCTTGTCCTTTCCTCCAGGGGGCAGGCCAGGAGCAGTGGTCGCTATTTCTTTCCAGCGCCCGGGGACCTTCATTGGACCATCATTGGACCAACTTCAGATGTTGTCGTCACTGGTCGGATGACGATCTTCTGCATGTTTTTAGTGGGGGGTTATGTACGGAGGAACCCCCTGGGGGGTACGGGGAGAACATGCAAACTCCACACAGAAAGGCCCTTTCGACGAGATAGCCCACCTGGGCAGTAGGCACTGAAGATATGGGGGGGTCACAACTCCAGCGCCCACGGCGTCCCAGGTGGGAATCGAACCCAGGACCTTCGAGCTGTGAGGCGACAGCGCTTACCACTGCACCACCGTACCCCACACCGTACAATAGCACTTATGGCTGTGTTTACTCTACTAACGCTAACGTTGGCGGCGCTCGTCGCTTCGGGAGTCGCCATACTGTTTTGCCAGCGGCGTCCCTGATTGGCCGGTTACATGAGGCAGGTCCTTGATTGGCTCACGCTCTGTTGTATAATTTCTGGAAATCGCTGCGGGCGGGCTGGAAGTCAGACTTATCCGCAGAAGAGACGATCAGGATTGGTTTAGCAGGCTTAGCTTTCACATCATGAACAATCACTAAATCGAATGTCTGCTGAATCTCAAGCGCTGTGTATTTACTATTTAATGCAGTGTTATTATGATAAATCAGTACCAGCCATCATATCTGTATGTGTCATTCTGATCTAAGTGCCATCTCAGTGTTTCAAAAGCTCCTCCTGGACAGATGTGTTTACTTTAGGGACTAATAGAAGATGACATGATGGAGCTAAGCTTGTATTCAAACATTGACTGAGTGCATACAGTCATGAGAAGCACCAAGGACACGGCCTTGAGATGCATGATAGAGGACCTATGAATCTGATGATATAACGGTTTCTCCATGTCACATGAAAAGACAAATCTCGGTTACTGTTTGTTATTAGACAATGAAGCCACATCGATCTGATTTTTAATCTTGTTTGATCCAAGCCATGACCTTAGCTTTCTGTGCCTGCTGCATTATACTAGGCTCTCTATGCATGTTTGAATCTTTTAGACTATGTGGCTTTTAAAACGTTGCGAAGATGAAAAATAGATAGGAAAAATGAAGAATATATCAAATAAATGCTGGGATAGATCCGAAGGCAATGCAGCATATTTTCTTGACAATAGATCAATACAGACTATGGTGCAGTCATCAATCCTCCTACATATTTTTGCTGAATTAAACACCAAGATGCAATTGAAAACACTGGACTGATTCAGTTTTGGAGGAGCCCAAGAAAAAATAAATATATAAATAAATAAATAAATAAATAAATAAATAGATAGATAGATAGATAGATAGATAGATAGATAGATAGATAGATAGATAGATAGATAGATAGATAGATAGATAGATATAGATAGATATAGATAGATAGATAGATAGATAGATAGATAGATAGATAGATAGATAGATAGATAGATAGATAGATAGATAAATAAATAAATGAGAAAAGGCATTTTAGGTGTTGTGTTGTGGTGTGTTGAACTGTTTTGGGTTGGCAGCTATAGGGGGCGGCTGTGGCTCAGGAGGTAGAGCGCGTCGTCGTCCACCGACCAGCTCGATCGGTGGCTCGATCCACGGCTCCTCCAGTCCACATGTCGAAGTGTCCTTGGGCTTGGGCAAGACACTGAACCTCGAATTGCAACAGGTGCATGTAGGCACATTGTAAAGCGCCTTGGAAAAAAGCGCTATATAAATGCAGTCCATTTACCATTGACCATTCTATAGCCTAACCTGTGCATGTGTTGCTAAGCATCCGAGATTTATGCAAGTCTAACAGTCAACAATGAGAGAGGCCGATACACGTACGACTGACTCGTTATTCTCTAATGCTAATGTATGTCTTGAATCGACCTGTTTGAATGATTGTTATATCTCATCATGTCCCATTATGATCTCCTCTGTGTCCATTATTTGTAATTACCGCACAGCCAAGTGTGTAGCGCACAATAACACTGATTATCTATGCTCTGACATGCAGAACAGATAGCATTAACATGCAGTCTGTATTGTGTGTGTGTGTGGGCGAACTCAGCTGTGTGTGAAACTCAAAGCCACAGCGGTGCCTCGGGGTGAAATAGAATAGAAATATTTATTTTATGTGTAGGCCTTGGTTTTTTTCATCATCTGCAGTAACTAGACACTATGTTAATTTGTGCATGCAGTTAGGTACGCAAACAGTTGGTAATGCAGCTGCACGTCAGAGCGGTACGCTTCCAGGGGAGCTCACCTCACAGTATGCAATAAGGCCAATTAAAACAGGGCACAGCTATACTCTTCAGAGTGTTGTACTAGTTTATCGACACAAATAAGACAAGGATAGGGTCATATAGCAAAACCTAGCCTAACACACAAATATATGAGCGTCAAATCAAAAACACAGCATGCATGCAGGCGGCCTACAAGGAATACCCGCCATCTTTGAAAAGTTTGATATTGCACGGCCACACTTCGATGGTGATGGCAAGAATACAGTAGCATGCGTGCCAGTATCGTTATTAAAGTGAATTGGTGATGAATCACACTCGTGCATGAATCATACATCAATAATAGCCTGATTTTACGCATTGTCCATGATTATGAAGATAGAGAAATAAAAATGAATGGCTATTATATAATATAGCCCCCCCACCCCAGCTCCCCATCCCCCACCCCCAACATTTCACAAATCACATTTTCAGGGGGAGCTCATGTCTCTGGCTTCCCTGTAATTCGCCGCCCCCCCTGCGTCAGAGTGAATTTTGAAACTCTGTGCTGTAACTCTCAGCGTATACTGGCAGCACAGTCTGTTCATTGTCTGTCTGAATATGCCTATTATTATCCAGTGTGCCAGTAACGCTGTCAGCTCCTCAGCAGATGGCAGCGCGGGTGATGATGTCTGAGGACTGGCCATCTCACTGCTTCCTGAAGCCCTCTGTCCTCTCAGCAGACCCCTGCCACGCCTCCCCGTGACTCATTATTTCCTCTTCGTCATCAGTGAAATGCATGGTGCATGGTGCAGCATGGTGCTTTCTGCTGCCGCCGCTCGTACCAGGTCAATCTAAGATCATTCCCACTCCTGGGACTTGGCTGGGAGATTGGTTCTAAAGCAGCATGTTAATTGTAGATATGGGAAGGCAATAGGAGTTTGTAGGGGTTTGATTTGTGCGTGCAGAGTAGCTACTCTCACCTTAGCGACTGGCTGATAATGATGAATGCATGTTTCCATAACCTCAGGCTGAGATTTGCAATGTTATCCAGGCCAGAGGCTTGACCTTCTGGATCTATTGACCTTCTGGATCTATTTTTGGGCTCCAAATGGATCAATATGCTATTTTCAGCATGAAGAGTTCTTGTTGTCGAGCAGGTGACAGGTGCGCTTTTTGACTGAGGTCCCACACTCTCAAAAGGTGCTGCATAAGGCTATCCACAGCACATATTAACTGGCTCATTTCACCCTCATTCTCTTTTGCTCCATTTAATCATCTCATCATATATGAATTGTACGCCACCTATTTGCCATTTGCGTCGTTCACAAATGTTTCCATTTGGAATTTATTTGCATGAGCTGGGACATGTTCGCTTTTTGAAGCATTTCTCCACGTGTGGAAAATATATTATTTTGTCGCTATATAACTCCATTGTGATTGGATCTTGATATGCCCAAGGGGGAATATCTATTGCCTTGATGTTTTCATACCAAGCCGTACTATGGAACAGCACAATTCAATATATCTCGCCAGAGGAAATATCACTCCTTCAACTGAAGAGAATTGGAAATGTGTCCTTTAATAGCTGCTATTAACCCCTTCATGTCTTTGTGCTACACATAGAGGCCATTTACACCTGGCATTAACATGCGTTTTCTGTCATCAGATTGCAATCGGATTGTGCTTGACCACTTGAAATTACAGGTGTAAACGCCCCCCAAGACATATTGAAGACGGATTGCAATCTGATCGGCCAAACCACCTCCGGAGGTGGTCAGGGACGCATTGTGTACACATTGAACACAAGTGTAAATGCAATGTGTCCTCTCAATCTGGATACAGCAACTGTATGCGGATTGAGAGGACACTCATTTCTGTCATCAGATTGCAATCTGATGGCAGAAAACGCATGTTAACGCCAGGTGTAAATGTTCTCATACTGTGAAATACAGGTTCTTCAGTTATTTTACAAACTGGTAGTAAAATGTAATGACTGGTCAGTATTATCGTGGAGTCTCCTATTAGCAACACTCTCTCTGGAATTGTTATTTGTTTAGGTCAGTACTTTAGCAGACTACTTAATGAGCCATAATCATTTCGCATTGACCTGTAACGAGAGCCAAACACTCTAAATTGTGTAACCCTGGCTTGAAATCAACTAATAGTCATAAAAGCTGGGCGCACACTGAAATGACTACAAGCATATGAATTTCCCATTCTCTTGCTCTGATAACCATTAGAGATACTTCTTCTGTACTCGTCTTAAAACTGCCAAATGATAATTAATGGATACTAATGGTGGCGCCATTTCCATTCCTTTCCTTCTGGTTGAATGTAGTGTGTAATTACGTGTGCAACCATCACCAGCCATTTAGAGCGTAACATGATCATTTCAGTGTAGAGTTGAGTTGAGTTAATGAACGAATATTCTCCCACAGCTCTCGTAGAATTGCATTAACGAGCGTACGATTTCCTGCTTTATCGGGTTCTGTGGAATTAAACCACTCATCTTGGCTCGGGCAAGAATGG